>NC_137678.1:38976872-39029372 GCF_963989245.1 Nansenia antarctica
AACTTCAGTCAGTCTTCTACTCTAAAGAGCCACCAGCGCACTCACACTGGAGAGAAGCATTTTCACTGCTCCCAGTGTGGGAGGAGCTTCAGCCGGTCAGGTACTCTAAAGCAACACAAGTGTCCTAAAAAGAGGGAAGGACCGGAACTTTAGATTTTACTTAAAGATGTTAAAGTTGTTAAAGTTGTTAAAGATGTTTAAGTGGTTAAAGTTGATAAAGTTGTTAAAGTTGTTAAAGTTGTTTAGGTTTTTAAAGTTTAAGATGTTAAAGTTGTATTTATACTTTCTACCTTTTTGTACATAATATAGTGATATGATTAGAACATGTACAGGGTTTTTTTTCATATTGAAAAGGGAGGTCATTAATTATGTTAATTTATAGAACAGATGATATTTAATGAATATGTTTGTTAGAAAAATTAAATAGTGTACATAATACAGCTGAATATCCACCCCTTCATCTGTCAGTGGATCACTGACTTCCTCACCAACAGAAGGCAGTATGTCAGGATGGGCCCTCACCTGTCTCAGCCCCGCACAGTTAACACCGGTGCTCCTCAGGGCTGTGTGCTCTCCCCCCTGCTGTGTGCTCTCCCCCCTGCTCTACTCCCACAACCAATGACTCTTTGTACAACCAATGACTCTGGTGACACATCTGTCAAGACCATCAGATATGCAGATGACACCACCATGGTTGGCCTCATCACTGACAATGACGAGACCGCCTACCGGAGGGAGGTCGGCTGCCTGGTGTCCTCGTCTGCAGCCAATAACCTGGAACTCAACAACACCAAGACAGTGGAGGTGATTATGGACTTCCGGAAAAGGCTCCAACTCACTCTCCACTGGTCATCAATAACTCCCCAATCACAATAATGGATGAATTACAAGTTTCTGGGCACTACCATCTCCAACAAACTAAAATGGGATAACAACATCACCCATTTAGTTAAAAAAGGCCAGCAGCGCTTGTTCTTCCTCCGTCAGCTGAAGAGACTCCACATCAGTCGTCATATCCTGGTCCAGTTCTACAGGGCCGTCATAGAGAGCATCCTAACATCTTCCATCACTGTCTGGTACGACTATGCGTCTGCCCGATCCAAGGCCAAACTACAAAGAGTCGTACGGACAGCTGAGCGGATCATCGGCTGCCCCCTGCCTCCCATCACAGACCTCCATAGCTCCAGATCACTGAAGAGAGAAAGCAAGATTGTGGCTGTCCCCTCACATCCAGCTCACAGCTTGTTTGAACTACTCCCTTCTGGACAGCGGTACAGGGCCACCAGGTCAAAAACATCACGACACTTGAACAGTTTTTTCCCCAAAGCCACAGCCCTTGAATTGAATTGAAATGGTTTGTAAAGTTTTGATTTGACAATAACTAAATAATAATAATAATAATAATAATAAACTTTATATAGCACCTTTTATCAATTACATCTTTGTTTATTTCTATAATTCGTATGGTCGTCTTGACCCAGACGTTACATAATGATACAGACTCCAATATGGTGTGCGCTGCCATCTAGTGGTCTACATGTGAAGCTGTCATTGAAGCTACTTTTCGCCGATTTCACTGCATAGTGGACATATTCTCTTGCAGTTAAGTAGCCCGGTTTGGTCTCAGATATATGGAGTTTATCTTGAGCCTAATTAAATCAAAAGCAAATAAATATTTTGTGAGAAAAAAAATCCACTTTGTAAGCAAAAACATAGATCCGTAAGCAAAAACATAGATTTGCAAAAAGACAAATGTAATCTTCTTGCACTTGAATAGCATTAAGGTTGATGCAGGCTCACTAGTCAGCTATGGCTGATATAATATATATGGACTGGGGACTTGACTGGATCATGACTAGTACAGTATATGTGTGTGTGTGTGTGTGTGTGTGTGTGTGTGTGTGTGTGTGTGTGTGTGTGTGTGTGTGTGTGTGTTTCTGAAATATCACTTCACATAGCATTATCGCATAACCGTTTTCACCAGTAGGGGGAGACGTTACCTAACTCTTAGAGCCACAATTGTATTTTCTATCCAATCAATTGATTTCCTGGTTCTGTGTGCCCATGTGTCAGCATGTGTGTGTATGTGTATGTATTCAGTAGGATAATGTAGAGTTGGCCCAATCGAGCTGACCCTTCTTGCTCCCCTGTTGCACCCTGGGAACTCTGGCCTCCTCCTCTTCCTCACTGTCGTCCGACTCTGCGCTGGTGATGTCGTCTTCGTCCTCCTCTTCGTCTTCCTCCTCCTCTTCCTCACTGGCCTCTTCTTCCTCAGAGGCTTGGGGCTCGTCTTCATGTAGGTGCACCAACGTTAGAATTATAAGGTTCTATCTCCATTTTTGGTCAAAATGTAGTTTTTTACATAATCTGATCCATTAGGTGTTTATTAATGCCTGGGTGGTGTTATTTTTAAAATGTTGACATTTTTGAGTTAGTAATTCATAAAATACAACGGTTCCAGCTCACAAAACATAATGGAATGTAAAAACGTTGACGCTCAATATCTCTGAACTGCCCTAAACGGAGATAGAACCTTATAATTCTAAGCTCACGATATGCTTGGTAACTTTGAAACTTGAAATGAATCATGACCTAGAATACTTCAAATAGTTCTGCCTTTACAGCGGCAATCTGGGACTGGCATTTGAGGACTTTTAAATTATTTATATACTGTATAGCCATTGATTGATTGATTGATTGATTGAAAACTTTATTAGAAGATTTGCAGAAGTAGGTACATGAAAGTACATATTACATACAAGGTCAACTAACAGGATAAAAACCCAAGAAAGCCACTGGCTTATTTCAATTGGGGTCCTTGATTCTCAATTCATCGTTACATGTAAGACAGACAAAAAAAACTAGTACTATCTACAAGATAATACGGATGAGGCATTTAGTCAAATGAATTACACGTCCCACCAACACAGAGCAAGCCCTCTTATTGATGCCAGCATTCCTTGTGTAAGCTCCTTCGTTTTAGACTATATGCACATGGTCTGCTTGGGAGTTGTAAAACGGATGTTGGTGTACTTGACTCGGGGGCCAAAAATGTGCCGTTTATCTGCAAGCCAAAAACAGCAAGTGTCTGAAAGGCTGAACATGCTAAATGGCAAGATGCCCAGTGAATTTGCCCGGCAGCCTAGGGGCCTTGAAGAGCTAGACAGGTGGAAGGCCACGGAATTTCGCCAATTTCTTCTATATACTGGACTTGTTGCCCTTCGAAATGTTGTGTCCCCAGAAATATACGATCATTTCTTGACATTGAAAGTGGCAGTATCCATAATGCTGGACTCTGACGAGAGCAAACGAAATGCTTACATCGAATACGCCTCTCAGCTCATGCAGCACTTTGTCAGTAGAAGTACTGCCCTGTATGGAAATACGTTTTCTGTGTACAATGTCCATGGCTTGATACACCTACATGAAGACGTGACCCAATTCAATTGTTCTTTGAATGAGATATCTGCCTTCCCATTTGAAAACCATTTGCAACAACTGAAGAAACATGTCAAGAGTGCCCACAACCCCCTAGCACAGGTGACAAAGCGAATGTTTGAATTTGACCATGCAAAGCCATACGAATCAGAGCGGAAGGGACAGCCACAGATGTATGTGTCCACAAAACAAAAGGACAGTTGCTTTTTACTGAAAGATGAAAAGTTTGCTTTTGTTGAAGAAAGAACAGGCGATGGGACTGTGATTTGTAGCATCTTAAATCAGTGTCACTCATCTGCATTCTTTGAATAGCCATGCAACTCAAAGCGATTGGACGTGGTATACGCCAGAAATGCTGTTGGCAGAACAAAAAGACGACAGATTAATGAGAGAGACCTGATTCGCAAAGTGGCCTGTCTTCCGTATAAAGATGGTTTGGTCCTTGTTCCTCTCCTCCATGGTATAGAACACAAGAGAAGTTAAAGGTTAGAAAACACAAAACAATCATTTTGTCTTTTCTGTCTTAAATGATACTGAACATGCGTTATATCTAAGTGACTGCCAATATACAATATGTATGTCTACCAATGTGTCCTTTTATTGGTTTCATTGTTCCAGGTCATGTATGCCAGGGCAGTGTGGATCGAGAATGGCAGGGAAGAGGAGGGTGTCATACCGTACACTTGGATCTAAAAAAACCTTGTGCGGTGGCCGAAAAACAAACGAGCAGAAGCTCATAAATATAGCCATCCCCCTCAGGGCGACTGGTTAGCTTTTACCCTTGTCAAAACAAAGCTTGTGTCAGGTAAGCTTTTTATTTTTTATGATTCAATGGTTACACTTTCCTGAAATGCCTTCCCCTTGCCAATACAATATTCTTTAGAATCACTACCAAGTGAAGAAACGATTAATATATATTTTATCTTAGTATTGTTCCCTTTTATCTTTTGACTTGTAGCTTCTCGTGATGAGTGCGAAGAACACAATTACACGAGCCAAACGGAGGAGGAAGAGGACGGAGGCAAAGAAATTCCATCTAAGAGGAAGAAGATCAAAAGAACATATGACGGTTTTGTTCCTGGTAAGTTAACTACTGAACTGAAAACATTTAAATTGGTAGGTTAATTCATACTAGCACAGTGCCTGTGGACCTGGGGTGATTGTTCAGCGCTCTCTCTCTCTCTCTTTCTCTCTCTCTAGAAGCAGATCTGTCAGATTACCTGGAAGAGGAGGATGAGACATCAAAAAGCACATCTGGAGGTTAGAAGTAGGAAGAGCATTTACCTTGAAATTACTATGGTTTTCTTACCTCCAAAAGTGATATCACATTGTCTCACTGAGACATATTATCCTACCTCAAATCAATGACTCATCCCTACCACCTGGCTGCTGTTATTCCAGCATTTCTGACTGTGCTACGCCTCTGTGCCTTCAATGTATATCATACGTTTCAGCCTTTTGTCTCTTAGTCGCTTACTGCCATCTAGCAGTAAACAATTACTGAACGCAGCTTTAAGTACTACCAACTTAAGAGTTAAATGTAATGACTTATGTACTTATGATTTTCTTTTTATATTGATGTTTAGGCATACAAGACATGTTACCTTTCCCCACGCCACCCAGTGAGGTGAGGCCCACACAGAAAGGTGAGTTGTTGCTGTTGTTCAAGTAATGCTCGACAAGCTCCTATCTGAGGTTTCACACCGTTATCATGGTCTTGTTTTTCAGTGTCTTTCTAACATGACATTTGTTGTATTTCAGGCTGTGAATTTGTGACACCAGGACGCTCTGCTACACAGAGACACTCCGGGACACCAAGCTGCTCCGATACATCCAGACGCTCAGAGACACCCAGACGCTCTGTTACACCCAGACGCTCAGAGACACCAAGACGCTCTCTTACACCCAGACGCTCTCTTACACCAAGACGCTCTCTTACACCCAGACGCTCAGAGACACCAAGACGCTCTCTTACACCCAGACGCTCTCTTACACCAAGACGCTCTCTTACACCCAGACGCTCAGAGACACCAAGACGCTCAGAGACACCAAGACGCTCTGTTACATCGGGACCGTCCAATGCAGAAAAACGCTCTGACGCACCCAGATATGGTAAGATACTGGGCTTAGCTTGACGTTTTATTACAGAGAAGTATATTAGTCTGTTCAGTTGTTCAATATGTGATATATATTTTTATTTTAGTTTTTGTAGAGCACTAAGTGTACTATTTCATAATGGTTGCAGTTCCAGACAGTGGCTGGCTCTCTCTCTCTCACTCACTCACTCTCTTCCCCTCTCTCTCCCACTAACTGTTTTTGAGGAATTTATCTAATATAGGTTAGTACCGTAGTGTTCAATTCCAATAAATTACGTTGCTTTGTCCTCTACAATTCTAAATAGTTCCCCATTGCTTCTTTTTGATTTAGCCTAAATTCAGCTTAAATGTTTGTTTGATTGTTTCAGAACGGTGGCTTTCAGAAAGGGTAGACGACCTGGAAGACGACCATGCCAGTAAGTACAGAATTGACTTAACTTGGATGATGCACTGGTATTTAGGCCTACTGTCACTAAATATTAGTCTTCATGTCCAATTTTCAGAATTTAAGTGTGTTATGGAGAAGCTGGTTGCTATTCATGAGGAGGTCCGCCGCATGGGGAGAGCAGAGCCACACGCCTCGGTTTGTCATATCATCAACAGAATGGAAGAGCTGGCGCAGTTCAACAACCTGGAGGAGGGGCTACAACGTGAGGAAGAGAAGAAACTGATGGTGACATTTGATTTACATTACATCAATTTCATTTAGCTGACGCTTTTATCCAAAGCGACTTACAAATTGTGTTTTAAGTTGATGCGCAAGTAAATGGCATAACATCAGGTAAAATGTTTATTCTTGATTATTTGATTATTTTCCACTCAGATTTCACAGCTAAGCAAGATTGGAGGAAAGGATGTGAAGGACTGCGCAAATAGGATCATGGACAGGTATGCTACATTGTGAATATATTGTGGTACCCCGAATGGGAAACAAGGTGGAGCACAGCAATCGAATGTGTTACTTGTTTGGGATAGGTGTTGGTGAAAGTTTGGGTTTTGATAGTACTGTACACAGGAGTACTGTACACAGGAGTACTGTACAAGTATTGCCCAAAACAATGGAAACACCACTCCATAAAACAAAGCCGCTGCCACATTTTCCACTTGTCTCTTCCTAGACTGTCTTTTCAATAACTTTTCTGTACTTATAGGCTTTTCACCAACAACCTCATGTCCAAGTTCAACATGAAGGGTCATCGCTCGAAGACCGCTTTTCAACCAACCAACCTCTACACCGTTCTGAATGGTATGGCTAATTTGGAGATTGTGAAAGCAAAATCGCATCCTGTTGTGTGCTGTTCTTGTTAAATTGTTATTGCGTCAATTTCTGCAGTAAATGTCCTTTCGGATGCTTTTAGTCTACTAACTTAAACTTTTAAATGTGAGCTCGCAAGATCAGTATGGTCTCAAGGCTAAACTGATCCTAGATCAACACTCCGTCTCTGAGATGATTAATAAATAGGGGCCCTAAGTTCAAGAAACATACTTTATGACACACCATATGCTCTGCCTATAAAATGTGCGCTGAAGTTGCAGAAAGCATGTTTTGTGTAATATAACTATATATATATATATATATGTCTTTTGGTGTTACAGCTGCAGTCAAGAAGTGGGATTCTAAGGCCACGGACCACATGATTAGGCTCGCTGTTGGGGACCACCTCAAGCACGCGCCTGGAAGATCGGGAGGTGGTGGTTACACCACTGTAGTGCAGCCCAGAGCAGAGGTGCCACAAGCATAGAGAAGGCAACCTGCCTACCTGCAAGCGATGGTCACCCCTCAAACTCCATCCCGCCCCCTCCGCCCCTCCACATCTGCCGGCCGACTGGCCCCACCATCATTACGCCAACGCGGCTGCCATGGTGCCCGGTCACGTCTCTTCTCGATACTGGCTCCCCGCTGGTGGAACGAACTTCCCACGGCTGTCAGAACTGCAGAGTCACTCCCCATCTTCCGTCGGAGACTGAAGACCCATCTCTTCACCCTACACCTTAACGTCTAAGGCCCAAAGGACAATGACTACCAGGGGAAAAACTCGATTTTTGTGCAATATTTTGGAATATTCTGTGGTATATATTCTGTGGTATTTTTTTATTTTATTTTTTTTAAATATTCTGTGGTATTTTGTATTTTTTGTATTTTTACCAGGGGAAAAACTCGATTTTTGTGCAATATTTTGGGATATTCTGTGGTATATATTCTGTGGTATTTTGTATTTTTTGTAAAAAAAATTATATTCTGTGGTTTTTTGTATTTTTACCAGGGGAAAAACTCGATTTTTGTGCAATATTTTGGAATATTCTGTGGTATTTTGCAATATTAGATAGATACTTTATTAATCCCCGTGGGGAAATTGTGTAAAATAAGGAAAGCTTCCTGAATGTGCGTGTCATCCTTGCACGCGCAGGGGCCATGCTGGTCTCTATCACTCCAATGTTAGTAAGTATTGTTCTGCCTTGGGAGCAGTTCTTTCTGAACGTATTCCTCAATGCATTTTTTTTAATTTTATGCTTAATAAAGTACATGTGTATTTAATAAATGGTACTTGTTTTTCTTATGCAAATGTAAAATCATGTACATGTATGGCAGATTTGATTCAAGAGTTAGATTTTTTTTTACAGAAATGTTCTAGGTATGGGAGGGAGCATTGTTTTTTTCCCTACATCGTACATAATCAGGTTGGCCAAAAGCAGGACGTCGATCATTTGACCTGAAAACGTCTTTTCAACGAACTGAAAACAACGTATTTTCAACGAACTGAAAACCACGTCTTTTCAACGACCTATAAACCATGTCTTTTCAACGACCTGAAAACCACGTATTTTCAACGACCTAAAAACTACGTCTTTTGACCTTGCAACGTCAACCAAATCCGGATGTAGAATAGACGTAAGGGAAAGTCGTCTTTTAGATGTCTTTTCAACGCAATTTTGCTCACTGGGAAGGTGTAGACGAACATGATAACCTACAGAATGGTAGGGAACGGGGAGTGTGTCTGTGTATATATATGGCCTGTCCGAGGTAGTCGGCAGGTCGTGACGGCATCTCCGTCACACCATCTATGCCTGGAGCGCGACCAGGTGCTAACTGTCCCACAGCAGCAGTGAGCTCCTCCAGGCTGATAGTGGTATCCAAGGCAGAGACCTCCTCCCTCCCCAACTGGGGCAACCCCTGCAGAAGCTCTGCTGAAGCTCCTGCATCGGAGTCCTCCGCCCTGTAGAGGGCAGTATAAAAGCCTACGGCATGCCTCCTCATCTCAGCCGGTTCGGTGGTCAACCTCCCATATGGGAGCTGGAGGCATGCCATCTGCTTAGTCTGAGCCACAGATTTTTCTAAATTAAAAAAGAAGGAGCTAGGTGCATCCATGTCTTTGATCCTCATAAAACGTGCCCTCACCATAGCCCCCTTCACCCTCTCACATAAAAACCTATTGAGCTCTTTCTTTTTCTTATTTAAAAAATCCCCATCAAAAACCCCACTGAGACCACCCTCAATGTCTTTGATCTCCTGCTCTAGCGTCTGAATGGCTGCCTTGATCCTACTGGTTGAGTGAGCAGTGTACTGCTGACAAAAAACCCGGATATTTGTTTTCCCTACCTCCCACCACTGGCTTAATGAGTCAAACTCTTCTTTCCTGCCCTTCCATATCTCCCAAAACATTTTACATTTTTCACAAAATAAATTATCTTGTAATGATTTAACATTAAAATGCCAATAAAAACTACACTTTGTGTTGGGTGAAAGATAAAGGTCTATGGTGACGAGGTGATGATCTGTAAAACCAACAGGGTAAATAAAACTGTTGTAAAAACATGTGATACATAAAACTATCAACTATCTAATCTAGCTGCACTAATGATCCCATCGTTTATCCTCACCCATGTGTACTGTCTAACTTGTGTATTCTTTATTCTCCATACATCCACTAAGTCTGCCTGTTTAATGATCCTAGACAACTGTGTGGAAGACTGTAGATGGGGTTCCTCACTGGTCCTATCTAGTGTGAAATCCACCTTGCAGTTCCAATCCCCTCCCAAAATGATACATTCCTCCCGCCCACACTGCTGTAAGGCGTCCTTCAATTTTTAAAAAAAAAGGTCCAGTCTCTCTGAGCCCTGGTTGGGACCATAAATATTAATAAAACAAAAACTGACCTCACCAATCTCAGCCCTGACCATCTGAACCCTCCCCATTACTATTTCAACACTGGAAGTTACTTTTACAGCCATTCCAGGTGCGAACAACACAGCCACCCCAGCACTTGTATTAGTACCATGGCTTAAAGTGTCGCAGTTTGCAGGTTTGAAATGTTCACAGTTGTATTTCAGTATTGCACTTATGATTACAATCTAGTAGCTGCCATCAAATTGTCTAGATTGTCCAGGGCCTAGAACCTAGGTCTTTGAGAGTTGAGACTCTCTCCACGCTCCCTCCATCGACGAGCAGGGGCTGGACCTCAGATTTTTTCCTCCTGAAGTCCACGATGATTTCCTGGGTCTTTGACTGGTTCAGCAGCAGGTTGTTAACCTTGCACAGCTTGCCCAGCTGCTCCACCTCATCCCTGTACGCCGCCTCGTCCCCCCCCACCACGGTGGTGTCGTCTGCAAACTTTATGATGGAGTTGCTGGGGTGGACGGGGGTGAAGTCGTAGGTGTAGAGGTTGTAGAGGATGGGGCTTAGCACGCAGCCCTGGGGGGACGCTGCAACCTGGTCTCACACGGCAGACTCCAAACGTCGAATTCCGACGTGTAGCTCGCAGGGGTGCGCCTGCTATGTGCGCCTGTCGGGGCTTCTCTCGGGATTATTCCATTTTGAATTGCACTTGCATTAATTAGTTAGGCCACATTTAGGGTTGGGGTTAAGGTTAGGGTTAGGGTTAGGGTTAGGGTTAAGGTTAGGGTTAGGGTTAGGGTTAGGGTTAGGGTTAAGGTTAGGGTTAGGGTAACCCTAACCCTCTCCGTTGGTTGTATCTCAAAATGTGGCCTAACTAATTAATGCAAATGCAATTCAAAATGGAATAATCCCGAGAGAAGCCCCGACAGGCGCACATAACAGGCGCACCCCTGCGCTTTCAAACGAGCGAACGTCGGAATTCGACGTTTGGATGCGATGGAAAACGTCAAATTCTGCCGTCTGCCGTGTGAGACCAGGCTGGACCCAGTGCTGAGTCTGAGGGCTGTGGAGGTGTGGGAGCCCACCCGCACCCTCTGGGGGCGGTCAGACAGGAAGTCATTGATCCATGCACAGATAGAGTGTGATAGTCCCAGGTCTAGTAGTTTGGTCACTAGCCTGTCTGGAAGGATAGTGTTGAACACAGAGCTGAAGTCCACAAAGAGCAGTCTCGCGTAGCTGTTCCCCCTCTCCAGGTGGGATAGAGTGGAGTGGAGACACGCCAGCTTTCTACCAAACACTGATAAGAGATAATTAATTTGTTCTCTTTTACACCCTCATAGGAGTTGTGTAATGACCAGGACACAGCACAGGAAGATGGACCACCATCCACCAGGGGTTGTCCATCCCTCGGACAAGACTGAGACAGCAGGCCTAGTCTTTACACCCAGATCTCCCGCTGCTCAAAGACCATGCCTGGCCTCCACCCCTGATAAAACTCTCTCCTCTCCTCCAGAGCCTGCTGAGGGTCACAAGGGGGGTGTGACCCCTGAAGTATCCGTGTGTAGTTCCGCCCCCACCGCCACCGCATTCAGCCTCAACCAAAACCACGTGGTGTGTCTGCCTCTCGTCTCGAACGGTCTGAAGCTGTTGTGGGCGCGCTCAGAGCAGACCCAGGAGTTGGAGGGCACAAAGAAGCTGGTGGAGGCCTTCAACGTGTTCCCCTACCCGACCCTGACAGAGACTGTCATGCTCGCCCATAAATGCTCCCTGCACCCCGACCAGGTCCGAGTGTGGTTCATGGTCCGGAGGCTCCGCTTCGGCATCAGCTGGGACTGCAAGGAGATACGCGAAGCGCGCAGCAAGTTCGCAATCAGCGGAGGGGAAAGGAAAGGAGGCAGAAAGGGAGGTGGTGGCGAAGGAAAAGATGCTGGAGGGGGGGCGAGTTGTCCTCAGGAGGGAGGATGTCAACAACAACAACAACAAGCACAAACTGTCACCTGTCTCCACCCAGGTTAGCCTGGCGTCTGGGTCTTCACGTGTTCCTTGCAAGCGCTGTAAATGTCAGCCCACTGTTGCTTTCTTTTCTCAAACAGCACAACAGACACAACAAACCAGGAGCCCCAGAAGCCCCAGAGCACAGTAGCAGCACCCCTTCTGGGCTCAACAGACCCAATAACCTCAGGGTTACTGTTTCTGTCTAGAGCAGTGGTTCTCAAACCTCTCCTCTGGGACCACCAGCCGTTCCACATATTTGATCTGTTCCTCCACCAGCACACCTGATTCAACTAATCAAGTACAAACCATAATTGCTTTGCACTTGATTAGTTGAATCAGGTGTGCTGGTGGTGGAACAGATCAAATATGTGGAACGGCTGGTGGTCCCCGAGGAGAGTTTTTTTCTGGGGTCCCATGTCATCATCACTGAGCACATTTTGAACACTGCTTTCTCACTCCCAGATTATCCACCTTGTTCTATCATTTCACTTTAGCTCTTTCTTAAGATCGTTAATCGTCTTCTTTTCACACATCTATACAATTCACTGTTTCAGGTTATCTCATCGCCATGGTGTCTGAAAGCCATATGCCATATACAGTATGGACATGTCACTTTGTAGATATTACGGCCTTTAAACCCACATTATAGCAGGTTTTAATTTAGTTATATTGAATTTAATCAGAATGACCAGTGTATAGGAGATGTTATTTTCTAACTTACATTTTGCAATTGAATAATTGACGTTTTGGATATGCATATTTCCAGGGTCAGTTTCTCTGTTATTCTCACATGGACCAAATATTGACACAAGAAGGAAAATTATGAATGCTACTGCTAACAGAAAACAGTCTACACTGTTTGTAGAGGGGAAACTATACTGCTTCTAGTAGGCTACATGTTTTGTGCAGTTTAAGACTAATTTTTTCATGTTTTGTTTGAGTCTTACCAATAAAGAGCATTCCATATGATGTGTTTGTGTTGGTTTTGTACAGAAAAATCTGAATTCATATGCAATGTATGTAGAGGAAATTGCGGTAATACTACAATGATGACAAGATTAACATGGTAACGTCATGTTCTTCATCTACTCAAGTCTTGGTACAATGAGATGTGTTTGATGGCTAAAACCTGACAGCAGGGGGAGACAAAGAGATTGCTAGCGTTCAAAGCTGAATCCATCCAGTCAATATGAATATGACTTCTACTAACAACAAACTCATGGCTCATATAACATTAGTTAAATACATAGGTGTTTCTCTTCATACCTTCACTCCAACTAACTTGGAATCGTTCCTGTGGAGTTGGGATTTAAATTCCTTTAAAATTCCTGAGTTCAATTTGGACAAAGGAAGGAAAGCTAAACATTTTCCTGAATTGACTGGAATGTATTAAACTAAATGACTTTATGTATCCCAGTGGGTCATTTGTACTAGGCATTTGAAGTGGCAGCAAACATTCAATATAATGTATATGTTACGGTACATGTGGGAATACGGTACATGTGGGAAAACTAGGGTTAGGGTTAGGTGCTACGTCGACTTGGTACATGCTGGCATGTCTAACCCTAACCCTAATCCTAACCCTACCCCTAACCCTAACTGTAGCACCCTAGCACCTAACCCTAACACTAGTTTTCCCACATGTACCGTATTCCCACATGTACCGTAACATATACATTTAGGGAATTTGAACCTAACCCTACAGCATAGGCCATAGAGACATGCTACAAAACATCCCGTCACTGTACCGACTTCTCACAGTAAACATGGTTCTCCCTCTCTTTGGAATCATCACTTTCTTTTCTTTGTTTTTAATCAATAAACTATTTTTGTATAGGCCTATATATGTCCAATGACAACAAAAGCACATACACAACAATCAACCAACCAGTCAATCAATCTAGGTGACAATCTGAAATGAGTGATTATTCGAAAAAGCAAGATATTATTTATTAATTTACAGTTAACCCACAGATAATGTTGATCTTTCACACAATGTGGGAATGACTAAATAGTATTGTTAAGGTTGAGGTGGTGGGCTGACATCCAAGCAGAGATGTCTGCAAGACACAAAGAGATAGGTGGTGTTGCCACCTGTGAATCAGAGGTGGTAGGAGAAACCAGATCAGCGGTTCGAGCCCCGGCTGGTCACATGTCGAAGTGTTCTTGGGCAAGACACTGAACCCCAAAATTGCTCCCAGTGAGCGGGCCAGCGCCTTGCATGGCAGCTTGTCGCCATTGGTGTGTGAATGTTTGTTGTGAAGCGCTTTGGAGCAGCTCTGGAGGAGCAAAAAAGGCGCTAACCCTAAAAAAGGCGCTAACCCTAACCCTAATCCTAACCCTAACCCATATGAAATTACAGAGCCAAGAGATATGGTATAGACTAGAACAGTAAGGGCCTTAGGACAGAGCCCTGGGGGACCCTAGTGGTGAGGGCGTTCCTCTCCCTGTCACCTGGTAAGAGCGATCAGCCAGGTATGCTGCAAGCCAGGAGAGTGCAGAGCCAGAGATGCCCAGATCAGAGAGGGAGGAGAGGAGGGTCAGGTGGTCTTCTGTGTCCAATAGTGATGTGTCCTTCCGTGCCGACGCTTCGTAGCGTGTGTCGAGTAACCGAGGCAGATTTTTGTGGTGCGCGTATCGAGGCATGTGTTGATGACGTATGGTAAGAGCGAAGCTTCGCCTGCCGGCCGTACCACGTGACCGATTCGGGAAATGTGTATAAACTTGCCGTTGTTTTTCTATGTACCCCAGCTTCATCTGTGCCCTGTGAAAGGATCTTTTCAAAAGCAGGTGAAATCGTCTCAAAAAAAAGAAACCGCCTGAAGCCCAGCACTGTGGAGAAGTTGTTATTTTTAAATAAAAATGAATAAATGAATAAAATGTTGTTGTTCCTAGTAACACAAGCACATTTATTCAATTCAAAGCTTCACACGCACCAAAGCCACGGTGTCATTATCACTCTGCCTGCTATACATTTATTGTCCACTTGATGGCGCAGTAGAGCAAATAAAGCAACACGAAGCTTCGGCCTATGTGTGACGCAATTGGATGTTCCAGCTTCAACAGTTCATGAAGCTTCATCTCGCCATCACTAGTGTCCAATGCTGCAGACAGGTCCAGAAAGCTCGAGCAGAGTGGAGGGCCTCCGAGACGGCAAGGTGGCTTTGTAAATCTAGTCAACCTAACATTTTAGACAAGCTGGTTAGCTTACTTAACACCCGTTAAACAAGATATCTGAGGTGACGAATGATCAGCCATCTGCACATTAACAGAAGATGCTAGTTAAATTAGCTATCCAGATTATAGCGGTCATTTGTCATTTTTCTACACACAAAGGTCGACAGTGTTGTTCCGAAAATACATGTTGAAAGCTTGTAGCTTAGAGAGAGTGGTGTGAAAATGTACCTTATTATAAATGTCATCAACTAAAATAGATTGATAGATTTTTTAAAATTATTAATTTGATTTTGAAGTGTCAGATTGCACCCATTATGCTAATAAATGCTAACATTTTTTCACATTTATCTCAATTAATTTCAACGCAAAACAAAATACCAGATCAAATTTGGAGGGCGGGTCGATTCAACCAGTGACAGAGAAGAGACGGGTGAATTTTACTTCTAGTGCTTTCTTAGCTAATCTGGTGTTAAAATGGATAGGTCTTACTGTTACGACGGTCCAGATGTACCTCGATTAGTTAGTTTGATTAAGCTCATTTTGAGTAATTAATAATTAATAAGAAATTACCTTGCCCCCGCCCAGCTAGGTTTCCCCCCCTTTTTTCTCCCTTTGATTTCGTTTCTTGTTTTCTTGCCATTTGCCTAAAACACATGTTGTGTGTCCAAGTAATGATGCCGTAGTTCAGTTGGCGGTTTTTTGATGTGTGTGTGTGCTCGCGGGAGGGAACATACGAAATTAAATGCAAGCCCTAGGTGCTAACAATCAACACAGTCCTAAGATAATACAACAACAAAAAAGAATGAGACATAAATCGACAGAAATAGGGGGGTAAGTGATCGGTAGGAATCTGAGAATGTATCTATTATGTAAACTTATATGCTTATGTACACTATATGGCCTATTCACAGGGGGGAGTTAGCATGTAACTGTACTTTTCTAAACATATAAACGTGAACTAGTAACTTCAGGGACCCGACCCACCCTGGGCACGTACACTTTATCAGGCTGCCCTCGAAAAGGAGGTACAGGACCCCGGCCGCTAAGACAAACAGACTGAAGAACTGCTTCTACCACAGGGCCGTCAAGGCCCTGAACACAGCAAAGGCCTAAGTTCTGGGCCCAAGACAGTCTGGACGGATTGTATGGCAGCTAGTGCTGAGGCACAAACATGTACATTTCAAGCCTGCAAACTGTGACACTTTAAATAACGTGAAAAAATACTTTTGTGCAATATGACAACCCTAGTTGACTATCTGTGCAGTATAGTACAGTGGATTGTGTACATAGCCTTTATTTATGTAAACCAGCTCCTTACCTTCTTGTGATTTTATTCTTTTTCTAAAAGTGTTTTTTTTTCCCTTTCCTAACACCAGGGGAGCCACCCCTCCTAAATTTCGTTGTTTGGTACCTGTACTGTAGCAATGACAATAAAGTCCATTCATTCATTCATTCATTCATTCATGAAAACCTAACACAAGAATGCCAACCAAAATGCCAACCAAATCACCTTACTCAGAATGTTATTTCGACTGTAACCTCTGGGCATTTGGTTTTACACAGAAGTATAGGATAAGGGTAAGTAATATATCATCATAACTAGCTAGGTAGCTACAGTGGCTAGCAGTGGCGGACTCAGGCTGTTTGAAGGGCAGGGGCGAAAAGAAAAAAAGGGCACCTATATGGGACCCCATCAGTGAGCAAAAAGCTATGATGCGTCATGTATGGTGAAATAGTCCCCATCCTTGATTAATATTAACATTATGTAGTCTAGGCTAGGGCTGCACGATTAATCGATTTTAAATCGAAATCGCGATTTGAGATGATGCGATTAGCAAATCGCAAAGCCTGCGATTTGGGATACGTTATACAGCGCGTCGGATTCAACGTCAATGAACGCACACACCCAAGAACAACAACACTGCACGTGAAACGCCCACGTGTGAATCTGTGAAGACATTTCAGTAGCTAGCATAGGGGTAGTGGTGGTCTAGTGGATAGTGAGTTGGACTTGTGATCGGAAGGTTGTGAGTTCAAATCCCGCCTGAAACCACACCACTACTAGTGTGCCCTTGAGTAAGGCACTTAGCCCTCAGTTACTCCAGGGGGAATGTCCCTGTAATTCGTAATTGTAAGTCGCTTTGGATAAAAGCGTCTGCTAAATGGCAAAATTAATTAATTAAAATTAGCAACATTAATGGTGTGGATAAATCGCTTCAAAAACAACATCTCTGTTGTAGGGAAGTATTTCGGGTTTAGGACGACAGATGTGCAACAACAGCAGGTGTTGCGCACAACCTGTCGTGGAACAGTCGCTACATCCAGAGGCAAGGAGAGTTAAGTGAAAGTCCCGTAGCCCAGTCTAACGTTAAGCAAACTAGAGTTTTAGAGTCGTTTGCGGCTGTTACGCCGTATGAAAAGGGCTCATGAAGGCACCGTGAAATAACCAATTCCATCACGCACTACCTCGCTAAAGACATGGTGTCTATTAACACTGCGAGCAACGAAGGGTTTAAAAAACTCATCCAAACGCTGGATAAAAGATATGCGGTTCCCTCCCGCATGTACTTTAGTCATGTGGCCATCCCAGAAACGTACATGCGGAATGTAGGAAGATACTTGAGACGGAGCTGAAAAATGTCGAGTACTATGCAACAACAACAACCGATCTGTCGGGCAGGACGACCGAGCCGTATCTCAGTCTCACCGTGCACTTTATACATTACGACGACGAGTTGAAGAGTTGCCTGCAAACGGTATACTGTCCTGCTTTATCTATTTCAATGTTTACAGAAAGGACCTATTATTCTTTACTGGACATTTTTATTATCACTTTATTTAACTTGATTGCAGTATGTGCAATATTTAGATGCTGCTCCTGAGCCATAATTGAGTAACCTTGTTTGTAGAAAGGTCCTATTTTATTTTCATATTGGAATTGTTAAAACATTTGGACACTTGTTGAGAGAAACAAAATCACAGCTGTTTAAAAAAACCCATAAAATAAATATGTTGTTCCAATTCATATCTTTTAAGTTCTCATCCTTGCATTAGAATTAGAGCAGTTAACAGTTTGATGGTATCATGTGGTAATGCTCTCTGAAATTAGTCCATGATAGAAGGTGATAGACAGATTCATCCAATGCAAAGTATTTTTGAAAGTGCCCGCCCTTTTCCAAACAGCTTCCAATGAAGCTTTCCTAGATGGTTGTGTGAAACAAACCATCTGAGTCAGGTTAGTAATGCTCCACCACATCTATTACACAGTGAATCTTAAACTGAAGCTTGACTTTAAAGCAACCCAACCAGTGGCGGCTGGCCGATAGAGGGCGCTGGGGCGCCGCCCCCACCTTCACTTCCTAGTTGCGATTTGTAAAAGTTAAAAAAATAAACATTGTTTATTCACAAAATGCGGCTGATATTCTGTCGGCGCCTATCAGCATTCATTTAAAATCCTCCAATACAATAAACATTTTTTATCTGTGTGTGTGTAAAATTCACTGTTAAAATACATAGGGGGAGGACGCGGTCAATGCTAGTCTATGGCAGGCCGAATACTTTTCGCTTACACGTGAGCTGTAGCAGCGCTCCAATTGGCTGTCTCTATTTCTTGGCCGGGGCGCAAAAATGTGCGTCCTGAATATCCGGTTGTATATCCAGCATAAGATGTTTGGGGTTTGCCATCTTTCATTTGTCTTCCACTTCCTACTTCCGGTGGCGCTGCTCTGTAGCGACTCGGGCCGGTGATAGTTTGCTTCAAGTGTTTTTATTTGTTTTGTTCGTTTTGTGTTTTGTGTAATATGTCTATTGGCAACATTCTACTGCTGGTCTTAATTATCAGCGACCGTCTCCGCTGCCGTGCGACCAACACGCAGGGGGAATATGGAACTATACAGCAAATCACATACTCCAGGGAAACGCTGCTGTCTCTCCGACCACCCCAGCCACTACCGGACTTTGTAAACAAATTGAACAAATGGATTAGAAGGAGGCATCTTTTGTTCCCAACTTGATGATATTGCAACTGGACCTATTACCGAAGTCAAACTTGTGTAAGTAAGTGAATCATCTGTCCTTCAGTCATGATAGGAAAACCAAATCGATGCTGGGAGAAGGAATGGCAGACTGTATTCTGATTGTATCTTCTATGCTCTTTGTATGTTTCTATGCTCTTTGTATGTTTCTATGCTCTTTGTATGTGTCTTGGTGTAGGAGAAACATAGGACCACGTTGGAAACAAGTGTTTCGGTACACGTTGACGTGTAGAAACTGTAGAGAGAAAATTGTAGAAATTGTAGAGAAAACTGGGGGGGTAGAGGTGATGAAGAGGTCTGTACAGGGGGGGTAGAGGGGATGAAGAGGTCTGTACAGGGGGGTAGAGGGGATGAAGAGGTCTGTACAGGGGGGTAGAGGGGATGAAGAGGTCTGTACAGGGGGGGTAGAGGGGATGAAGAGGTCTGTACAGGGGGGTAGAGGGGATGAAGAGGTCTGTAGAGGTGGGTAGAGGGGATGAAGAGGTCTGTACAGGGGATGAAGAGGTCTGTACAGGGGGTAGAAGGGATGACGGGGTCTGTAGAGGGGGGTAGAGGGGATGAAGAGGTCTGTAGAGGTGGGTAGAGGGGATGACGGGGTCTGTACAGGGGGGTAGAGGCGAAGATGAGGTCTGTACAGGGGGGTAGAGGGGATGAAGAGGTCTGTACAGGGGGTAGAGGGTATGAAGAGGTCTGTAGAGGAGGGTAGAGGGGATGGACAGGTCTGTAGAGGAGGGTAGAGGGGATGGAGAGGTCTGTACAGGGGGGGTAGAGGGGATGAAGAGGTCTGTACAGGGGGGTAGAGGGGATGAAGAGGTCTGTAGAGGAGGGTAGAGGGGATGGAGAGGTCTGTACAGGGGGGTAGAGGGGATGGAGAGGTCTGTAGAGGTGGGTAGAGGGGATGAAGAGGTCTGTAGAGGTGGGTAGAGGGGATGAAGAGGTCTGTACAGGGGGGTAGAGGGGATGAAGAGGTCTGTACAGGGGGGTAGAGGGGATGAAGAGGTCTGTACAGGGGGGTAGAGGGGATGAAGAGGTCTGTACAGGGGGGTAGAGGGGATGGCGAGGTCTGTACAGGCCCCAGTGAGCAAAATTGCGTTGAAAAGACATCTAAAAGACGACTTTCCCCTACGTCTATTCTACATCCGGATTTGGTTGACGTTGCAAAGTGAAAAGACGTAGTTTTTAGGTCGTTGAAAAGACGTGGTTTTCAGGTCGTTGAAAAGACATGGTTTATAGGTCGTTGAAAAGACGTGGTTTTCAGTTCGTTGAAAATACGTTGTTTTCAGTTCGTTGAAAAGACGTTTTCAGGTCAAATGATGGACGTCCTGCTTTTGGCCAACCTGATTATGTACGATGTAGGAAAAAAAACAATGCTCCCTCCCATACCTAGAACATTTCTGTAAAAAAAAATCTAACTCTTTAATCAAATCTGCCATACATGTACATGATTTTACATTTGCATACGAAAAACAAGTACCATTTATTAAATACACATGTACTTTATTAAGCATAACATTTTTAAAAATGCATTGAGGAATACGTTCAGAAAGAACTGCTCCCAAGGCAGAACAATACTTACTAACATTGGAGTGATAGAGACCAGCATGGCCCCTGCGCGTGCAAGGATGACACGCACATTCAGGAAGCTTTCCTTATTTTACACAATTTCCCCACGGGGATTAATAAAGTATCTATCTAATATTGCAAAATACCGAATACAGAATATTCCAAAATATTGCACAAAAATCGAGTTTTTCCCCTGGTAAAAATACGAAAAACACAAAATACCACAGAATATTAAAAAAAATACAAAAAATACAAAATACCACAGAATATATACCACAGAATATTCCAAAATATTGCACAAAAATCGAGTTTTTCCCCTGGTAAAAAAAATAAAATAAAATACCACAGAATATAAAAATAAATAAAAAAAATACAAAATACCACAGAATGTATACCACAGAATATTCCAAAATATTGCACAAAAATTGAGTTTTTCCCCTGGTAGTCATTGTCCTTTGGGCCTTAGACGTTAAGGTGTAGGGTGAAGAGATGGGTCTTCAGTCTCCGACGGAAGATGGGGAGTGACTCTGCAGTTCTGACAGCCGTGGGAAGTTCGTTCCACCAGCGGGGAGCCAGTATCGAGAAGAGACGTGACCGGGCACCATGGCAGCCGCGTTGGCGTAATGATGGTGGGGCCAGTCGGCCGGCAGATGTGGAGGGGCGGAGGGGGTGGGATGGAGTTTGAGGGGTGACCATCGCTTGCAGGTAGGCAGGTTGCCTTCTCTATGCTTGTGGCACCTCTGCTCTGGGCTGCACTACAGTGGTGTAACCACCACCTCCCGATCTTCCAGGCGCATGCTTGAGGTGGTCCCCAACAGCGAGCCTAATCATGTGGTCCGTGGCCTTAGAATCCCACTTCTTGACTGCAGCTGTAACACCAAAAGACATATATATATATATATATATATATAGTTATAGTTATATTACACAAAACATGCTTTCTGCAACTTCAGCGCACATTTTATGAACTTGGACATGAGGTTGTTGGTGAAAAGCCTATAAGTACAGAAAAGTTATTGAAAAGACAGTCTAGGAAGAGACAAGTGGAAAATGTGGCAGCGGCTTTGTTTTATGGAGTGGTGTTTCCATTGTTTTGGGCAATACTTGTACAGTACTCCTGTGTACAGTAATCCTGTGTACAGTACTATCAAAACCCAAACTTTCACCAACACCTATCCCAAACAAGTAACACATTCGATTGCTGTGCTCCACCTTGTTTCCCATTCGGGGTACCACAATATATTCACAATGTAGCATACCTGTCCATGATCCTTTTTGCGCAGTCCTTCACATCCTTTCCTCCAATCTTGCTTAGCTGTGAAATCTGAGTGGAAAATAATCAAATAATCAAGAATAAACATTTTACCTGATGTTATGCCATTTACTTGCGCATCAACTTAAAACACAATTTGTAAGTCGCTTTGGATAAAAGCGTCAGCAAAATGAAATTGATGTAATGTAAATCAAATGTCACCATCAGTTTCTTCTCTTCCTCACGTTGTAGCCTCTCCTCCAGGTTGTTGAACTGCTCCATCTCTTCCATTCTGTTGATGATATGACAAACCGAGGCGTGTGGCTCTGCTCTCCCCATGCGGCGGACCTCCTCATGAATAGCAACCAGCTTCTCCATAACACACTTAAATTCTGAAAATTGGACATGAAGACTAATATTTAGTGACAGTAGGCCTAAATACCAGTGCATCATCCAAGTTAAGTCAATTCTGTACTTACTGGTATGGTCGTCTTACAGGTCTCTTTCTGAAAGCCACCGTTCTGAAACAATCAAACAAACATTTAAGCTGAATTTAGGCTAAATCAAAAAGAAGCAATGGGGAATTATTTAGAATTGTAGAGGACAAAGCAACGTAATTTATTGGAATTGAACACTACTAACCTATATTAGATGAATTCCTCAAAAACAGTTAGTGGGAGAGAGAGGGGAAGAGAGTGAGTGAGTGAGAGAGAGAGCCAGCCACTGTCTGGAACTGCAACCATTATGAAATAGTACACTTAGTGCTCTACAAAAACTAAAATCAAAATATATATCACATATTGAACAACTGAACAGACTAATATACTTCTCTGTAATAAAACGTCAAGCTAAGCCCAGTATCTTACCATATCTGGGTGCGTCAGAGCGTCTTTCTGCATTGGACGGCAGCTTGGTGTCCCGGAGTGTCTCTGTGTAGCAGAGCGTCCTGGTGTCACAAGTTCACAGCCTGAAATACAACAAATGTCATGTTAGAAAGACACTGAAAAACAAGACCATGATAACGGTGTGAAACCTCAGATAGGAGCTTGTCGAGCATTACTTGAACAACAGCAACAACTCACCTTTCTGTGTGTGGGCCTCACCTTACTGGGTGGCGTGGGGGAAGGTAACATGTCTTGTATGCCTAAACATCAATATAAAAAGAAAATCATAAGTACATAAGTCATTACATTTAACTCTTAAGTTGGTAGTACTTAAAGCTGCGTTCAGTAATTGTTTACTGCTAGATGGCAGTAAGCGACTAAGAGACAAAAGGCTGAAACGTATGATATACATTGTAAGACAATGGAATTGCAAATATCAGCGCCTCCGACGCGCTGGTCAGACCACTAGACAATATAATTGCAAATCATACATGATGTCCCCGGCTAAGATCGCCTTGTCTGTAATGTACGGATGTAGTGAATATAATGTGCCATCTTACCGTGGTTTTTTCTAAGCTTCCGTTGATGAAAAAATAGGTATCTTGAATGTAGCAAGTAGTTAGCCGTTAGCGTCGCCATCTTCGTTAGTTACGTCATCATACGCTAACTTCCGTTTTCTCAGAGGCCAAATCAGCCTTCCCACCCAGCCTCTTCTGGTCGATCTTTGTATATGACGGTAGAATAATTACAACAGCGCCACCTGCTGTATTGGATGAATAGCGCAAACAAACGTGGAAAGATCTCTGACGAACTAATTAGATTAGATTCACTTTTATTCAACTATATACAACAAAATGCAGTTTAGTATTCAACCAGAAGTGCAGTACTGATATTACATGCAAGTTTCATTTACATTTTCACAACTACACGTTCGCTCATATGTGGGAGACGTACCGGACGAACGGCTATATTCAGTGGAAATAACGGCCAGACGGACGGACCTTATTTCGCTGTAAAAAAGACGTCCACAGACGTCTGGTGCGCACTGGGGGGGGGTAGAGCTATTCTCATGCTAAAATCGACTGTAAATCCAGATTTTAAAGTTGATATTCTTCCCCGTGGAGCATGCCCCCATAACCTGTGCCCCACCCAAAAATTTTAGCACCAGCCGCCACTGAACCCAACGTAAGTTTCATGTAAGTTTAGTTCTTTCACTCGTAACTCGGGCCGTGGGGCTGCTAGAGACGGGAGCCAATTTGTGCTCCAAAGTCCTCTGAAGACGTACAAACAAACTGCACGTTGATACGTCCTAGCCGGAGATATGGCCGCACTTTACAAAAAATTCTTTAAAAATTTTTTTTTTGCAAATTAAATTAAATTAATTTCGCAATCGCAATATCTGTCAGAATAATCGCAATTAGATTTTTTGCCCAAATCGTGCAGCCCTAGTCTAGGCCCGGGGCGGATTTAGGATTGTAGGAGATCCGGGGCTTAGCCCAGATGGGTAATGAAATGTGCGCGCAGCGCGCTGGAAAAATTGGCGTTTTTTTTTGCTGCGACACCACAAACTGCCACTTACCACCACCTTATAGCGGACAAAAGGCACTGGAGAACACTTATACCAGGGCTCAACATTAAGGCTTTTTATATAAATGATACATCATTATCAAATCAATAGTAGTCAAATTAGTTATTTGCACTAACATACACTCACCAGCCACTTGCACCGGTACACCTTGCTATTACCGGGTTGGACCCCCTCTTTTGCCTTCAGAACTGCCTTAATTCTTCGTGGCATAGATTCAACAAGGTGCTAGAAACATTCCTCCCAAGATTTTGGTCCATATTGACATTCTAGCATCACACAATTGCTGCAGATTTGTGCCAAGAAAATATTCCCCACACCATTACACCACCACTACCATTTTCGCCCAGAGAACTGACGTCACAGGATAGTTTTGTCTTTTTCTGACCATTCTCTGTAAACACTAGAGATGGCTGTGCGAGAAAATCCCAGTAGATCACGTTAGCGCGATGTTTTCAACTGTGGGGGCACATGGTCATGTTTAGACCATTGGAAGGGCAGCCAATAGGGCACATCCTCTAATTTTTGCCACTCAAAAGGGCACTTTAGTGGGATGTTTTTCAACTGTGGGGGCACATGGTCAAGTTTAGACCATTGGAGGGGCACCAGTAGGGCATGTCCTCTCATTTTTGCCACTCAAAAGGGCATTTTCGCCACTCAAAAGGGCACTTAAGCATGACGTTTTTCAACTGTGGGGGCACATGGTCAAGTTTAGACCATTGGAGGGGCACTAATAGGGCACACCCTCTCGTTTTCGCCACTCAAAATGTCCTTTTCGCCACTCAAAAGTGCATTTTCGCCACTTAAAAGGGCACTTAAGTGTGACCTTTTTCAACTGTGGGGGCACCAGGGGGGCGGTCGCCACTACTGCCCCCCCCCCCCTGAGTCCGCCAGTGGTGGCTAGATAGTCTAATTCCATTTAGCATGTTTTTGTTGTTGTTGTTGTTGTTGTTTTTAGTTCAGCTCTGGAGCCTGATTGCCATCGCAAACCCTTGCAGCAACAGATTAACACATTTTGTTAATTAATTTATCTGCATTATGACCAGGGCTGCCAAGTTTCACCAAAAGTTTGGAGTGAGATTTTTTGGCGGTGGAGCGACCCAAAACTGTGCACGTTTTGGCAGCGGCGGTCCCTCTCTCCCACCCAATTATTTGTGCTAGTTTCCTGCAATTTTACATGTTGTTCATAATAAACCAGCACAAGAAATGAAAATAATTAACATTTTATAAAACAATAAAAAATTCAGACAATATATCATATTTATGAAATCTTAATAAACAAATACAGTAGCCTACAGACTCTAAAAGAAAAATTGGCCCCATCAACAGGACTCAGCCCCTTGGTCAGCAGCAGAAAGACCCGTGGTCATCATCTTATATACAGTGCATTGCTCATAGATGGTTATCATGTTATACAGTACATACCAGGGTTTTTCCTGGGTCAGAATGAGGGCTTGGTGGGTGATTTTGTGCGCGCTAGGCGCGCCCACATTTTTTTTGAGGGACCCCCAATTGTTGTATTTGTATTGGAAATTGTAATTATTAATAATAATTATTATTATTAATGTACCTGGTTATGTTACAGTAGAGAAACAAAAAACTGTTACCAAAACTGAGTATTTACTAGCTAAGATTGGCAAAAGATTTGCGTGGTGCAACCGAAATTAGTAAACAACTAGTTTGAAACTAGCTAGTAACAACTAGGGGTTTAGTAACTACTAAATGCCTGCATTTAGTAATGACTTACGCCATATTGGTGCAACCCAGTCGAGTAGGCTACCAGATACGATGTTGTAATGTATGCACATATTTTGCTACCACGGTTGCCAGACGGAATTGACAATGTCCAGCCCAACCGGTCTAAAAGCTGCCGAATCCACCCGTCCAGTACCAAAACTAGCCCAATCTGGCAACACTGCTTGCTACATTCTTGCAGCTCGCGTGAACACAGGTTCTTCCATCAGCGCTCGCCTGCCGCTTCGATTGCAAACTCAAGTTAATGCGCGTGCAGAAAGATGCCACGAAACTCATGTCCGGTAGCTTTCTTTCAAGGAATTTCAAAAATAAAAGTCCCATAAAACAATTGTTATTTCTCGCCGTGAGAAATAGAGATGCGGCGTGAGAGCGTGAGAACTGGTTGAAATGCGTGAGTCTCACGGCGATTGCGTGAGACTTGGCAGCTCTGACCGTACTGGTCTAGTGACTCTAGTCTGTAGCAACAAAATGGCGTGACTGTTGATAGTAACTGGTGTCACACTGTCACACACACTAACAAGTTGTCACATGTCGAAACCTTTGTTGGCAAACAGATTTTGTGGAGTTGGTATTTTAGAGACTTTTAAGTAACGGTGCTCTGTTTATCTGCGCTCAATCTATGTAGATATCCTTGACATATTATGAATGAATGAATGAATTTATTGTCATTGTAACAGGTACAACGAAATTAAATGCATGCCCTAGGTGCTAACAATCAACACAGTCCTAAGATAATACAAAAAAAAAAGAATGAGACATAAATCGACATAAATAGGGGGGTAAGTGATCGGTAGGAATCTGAGAATGTATCTATTATGTAAACTTATATGCTTATGTACACTATATGGCCTATTCACAGGGGGGAGTTAGCATGTAACTGTACTTTTCTAAACATATAAACGTGAACTAGTAACTTATATACAGTATATGAAAACCTAACACAAGAATGCCAACCAAAATGCCAACCAAATCACCTTACTCAGAATGTTATTTCGACTGTAACCTCTGGGCATTTGGTTTTACACAGAAGTATAGGACGGAGCAAAAAACTACAGGAACGTGGAGGGATGCCCCCAGTGTCTGAGGACGAGGTGGCTGTGACAGAGAGCGGGGAGGGGGGCTTGTTGTCTCGGGATGACTACCTCTGCCCAGTCTGCCTGGAGGTGTTCTTGGAGCCGGTGACACTGCCGTGCGCCCACAGCTTCTGCAAGCCCTGCTTCCAGGAGACGATGGAAAAGGCCAACCTGTGCTGCCCGCTGTGTCGCAAGAGGGTGTCCACGTGGGCGAGGCATAACGGCAGGAACAAGACGCTGGTCAACGACGCACTGTGGCGGCGGGTGCAGGCGGCATTTCCTCTGCAGTGCCAGCGGAGGATCAGCGGTGAAGAGGAAAGCAGTGAGTGACTGCCAGTTTCATCCAACTCTTATGTTTTATTCCGTTTTGTTTTAGCCTTAGTGAATTGGACTGGAGTAATTGATCCGGCAGGTCTAGGGCCGGTTTGACAGACAAGGCTTAAGCCTAATCCAAAACTAAAAAGCATCTTCAATGGGGATTTGACATTGGTTATTCTTTTTCTGAGTGGGGCAGTCCCACTCATATTTTTCATTTTATTGGATATATATTGGATATATTTTATGGGATATTGAACTCACTGAAGGTAGACAGGAAAGCAAGGAGGAGAGGGCATGTCAGCAGGGCATGAGCCGAACCCATGCCAACATGGGCATATGTGTGCACTATATGAATGAATGAATGAATGAATGAATGAATGAATGAATGAATGGTCTTTATTGTCATTGATATAGTACAGGTACCAAACAACGAAATTTGGGAGGGGGGGGCTCCCCTGGTGCTAGGAAAAAAAAAAACTAAAAACAAGAAGGGAAAAGAGCTGGTTTACATAAATAAAGGCTATGTACACTATCCACTATACTATACTATACAAATAAAACACTGTGCTGTACTCTATGCTATGCTATACCTATTCTAACATTTCCTATCTCTGAACCTTATGTACCCGAGGGTTGTCATATTGCACATAGTGTTATAGACTACGGTGCTAGACCACAGGACCACCCCAGGCCACAATCAAGATTTTACATTGAAAGTTTGATTTAGTCCAGGACTAGCCTTGTCTGTGAAACCGGACCTATATTTTGCCCCTCCATTTTCTTTTAGCCTGTGAATTGGACCGGAGTAATTGCCCCTCTGCAAAGTCCTCTTTAGTTTTTCAGCTAATTTGTTGCAATTTTACTCTAGGATGAGAACTTTCCATAAATCCTAAAAGTCAACAGAAATGATCATTTAAAACCTTCAGTTTATAATTTAAAATAAACATATTTTATATGTTTTTAAAGTCTTTCCTCCGGACCCCACTAGCATGTGTGTTTCCCCAGCTCACATGCTTCTCACCTTTTCCTCCCCTAACCAGTTTGCCTTCTATACAGCATCCTGGGTGTGCTATAGATAAATAGGTACTTAATGTTCTTTATACTTTCAGGTGTTACATCAGCTCACTTCACCAACAACAACAACAACATAAAGTGACAATTGAATAATAGGCTAAATAAAATAGCTAAGAATACAAAATAAAGATAGACCAATAGACATGTGGGACCTTATATACAGTAGCTATATTTTACATAAAGGTGTGAAGGAAGGATTTATTTTATTTGCAATGACTTGGTGAGGTTGGCTGACCTGTCGTTCCTCTCTCTGCCCTCAGCGTTGGGTTCCAGACCCAGAGTCAGCCAGCCAGGAGAGGTGCGGAGGGAGTACGAGGACCAAATCAGCAAGGTCAGCACTCTCAGGGTGTATAACTGCCGATTACCGTGTGTGTGTGTGTGTGTGTGTGTGTGTGTGTGTGTGTGTGTGTGTCTGTCTATGTGTAATAATAATAATAATAATAATAATAATACAAATACATTACATTTGTATAACATGTAAAAACAATATGAAAATAAAAAAATATAAGAGGACATTATTTAACTGCTTATTTACTAAATAACTGCTGATTATTACACAACTGCTGATTGCTGTATAACTGCTGATTATTATATAACTGCTGATTTATAACTGCTGATTGCTGTATAACTGCTGCCAATCACTCACGTTTTAAATGGTTGGCAGCTGGCCGAGGAGAAGCGTGCTGTGGAGGAGGAGGAGAGGAAGGCCAGTGAGGAGTACATCCAGCACCTCCTGGCCGAGGAGGAGGCACGTCTGGCCAAGGAGAGGAGGAGAGAAGAGGAGAGGCAGCTGGAGACTGATGAAACCCTGGCCAGACTGCTCAGCCAGGAGTTGGTAGGTTGTAATAGTACATTAGCAATGAGCATTTATTTCCTTTTTTACCTTTTCTTCTAACAATGTATGCTATATTTTTTACGTTTTTTCTTTTCTGAGTGGGTCAGTCCCATTCCCATTGAACCCATGCCGATATGATACATTTGATGTAATATGCAGTGTCCTCCATAAGTATTGCGACAGTGAAGCATTTTTCTTTTCATTTTTCTCTTCCAAACGTTTGTATTTGAAATCAAACAATTACTATGAGGTTAGAGTAAAGATTCTCAGCGTTTATCTGATGGTATTTGTGTACATATTGGTTTCACCATTTAGAAATGACAACAATTAGAAACATAGCCAAAACTAGGCTTAACAAAATCAACTATTTGGAACATGGATTATTCCTACTAAAGCCAGCGAGGGATTTGGCTAGACTGGGTAGAATCTAGTTGGACGTGTGAACTCAGTACAGACGACCTATGTATAGCTGCAAAAATTATTTACTCTAATAATAACACTAACTACAACAAACAAAAGCCGTGAGTATGGCTACACGGTCAAAAACTGTGTGCCCATCCCAGTCTGCAAATACCTACACCTGTCCTGGTGAGTTCACCTTAAATGCTTTCCTGCATTCATGCTCCACCCAGTGTTCACAAATAAGTATTACAACAAATTAAACAAATAATCATCCATACACACATAATGGCTGCAACAATGGATCATTAAAAAGCAAGGCAAGGCAAAGTGAAAGTGCTTTCTTTATTTTTAATGATGTTACAAACTGTAGATTTTGGAAAGCCTAGAATCAATACTATACATCTTATGACTGCATAAATGATGTGACGGAACACACCTGACTAACCAGAAACACCTGTCAAGACAATTTCCTGATACTTTAGATGCTGAAATAGGGAGACTATGGCCCAATCCCGATTCTCTTTTTTACCACTTCGGCTCGTTTTGGAGTCACTCGTTTTGGAGTCACTCGTTTTGGAGCCATAGCCGTAGTGGTTCCCCGTGGGAAATGGGACAACCCTTCACTAATACGTCATCCGTAGTGTAATGAATGGGTTAATTCATAGTCAGGACAGCGCATGCGCCTAAGAGAGAGTTCATGATATACCAGAAGGTGACTGACAGGCAGGGCCGCTTGGGAGATATGCGAGGCCCTGTGCGAAGTCAGATTTGCGAGGCCTTTTATAATGATGTAGGCTACTATTATAACCGCGCGACACCAGGCACGTGCCGTGAGCTTTTAGATTGGTTAAGCATAAGATATAGAAATACACATAATTACACATATAATAATAATACACGCTATCAGTGAACGCAGTTTCAAGGAAATGCAATTTTGATGCCCTAGAACCCGCTAATAAACTGTAGTGTCACTTTGTGATCAGATTACCAAAAACAAAAAAAACAGTTGCCAGTTTCGACTATATCAGGGATGCTCATTGTTCAATTTTTTGAACCAAGATCTTTTCAAGTAGCCAGCCTGCTGAAATCGACAAGTCCAGTTTCAACATCGCAAACGCACACACGCACAACACAGATACACACCGTTTCCAACCTCCATAGTAAACTCACAACACACTTTCTTTTCACACTTTGTCACACAGGCACTTGACATCACATCCCAAACCCTCCCTCTCTATCTCTCTCAAACACTTTTGGTCCAGAACCACTGGCACGGACAGCGACATTAGGCCTATCTCAGCGACTGATTAAGCAGCTCTCTCTCCAAACACAACGGCACAGGTCTACATTCAAAGGTAAAAGCAGAGGAAGTCTTAAATAAGAAGCCATAACCAGCAGCACAGCAGTACTCAAACCATATAAACAAGCACAGATCGCCACCAGCCTCGCGAATCATATAAATCATATAAACTGCTCATACCAGGCTTGCTGGAACCCCCTAGCGCAGGGGTGGCCAACCCGCGGCTCGCGAGCCGCATGCGGCTCTTTGGCTGTATGTGTGCGGCTCTTCAATCCATTCATTAAAAGTGTTGGTGTAGCGCTCTCTGACAGGCCGCGTTCGTAAATTCGCCGGAGCGCACACTGGGTTTAACGTCATAATGGAACCAAGTAATTTGATTGGACAAGAGACGTGGAGGCACCAACGTTCTCAGAGCGAATTTACGAACGCGGCCTCTGTCTCGCTGCACACTGCTGTAACCCGATACTTTTTTTTCAAGGATCATCTCGAGTCACTAACAATGTTGCCAGATTGGATTGATTTTTCAGCCCAACCAGAGTCTAAAAACCCACCCAGAGTGATCATAAGTAGCCCGATTGGGCTGGAATCGGCCATATCATGGCAACACTGTTCCCTAATTGTCCGTTCTGAGGAGAAGCTGTCACGTAACACGGCTTTTTGACAGTTCATTTATTGACAAATTACGGATAACAACAACAAAATAAAAATGTCAGGGAAGAAATGTACAGCTAAACGCAAGTATGGAGATGAGCAAAGGAAGTTTTTAGCCGAGTGGGAGAGTGAATATTTCTTTGTGGAGCGCAATGGAAAGCCATTCTGCCTGATATGCCAAACATCGTTGGCACATTACAAAGCTTCCAATCTCCAGCGCCATTTCAGCACAACGCATGCTAACATTGACCAGGAGTTTCGAAAAGGAACCGAACTTCGCAAGGGTAAATTAAACAGCTTGAAAAGCCAGACACAAACACAGACCAAGTTGTTCCAAAGATTTGTTAAGCAATCAGAGACAGTGACACTTGCATCCTATCAAGTGGCCTGGAACATTGCACGTGCTAAAAAGCCATACAATGAAGGAGAGTTTATTAAGAAATGCATCATGAATGAATGAATGAATGAATGGTCTTTATTGTCATTGATATAGTACAGGTACCAAACAACGAAATTTGGGAGGGGGGGCTCCCCTGGTGCTAGGAAAAAAAATAAAAAAAAAGTAGTTCTGTTCGGATTGACACACATGTGAAGGAACTGCTTCGAGTGGCCACAACAGAATACGAACCAGATTTGAAGAGGATTGTGGCAAGCAAGGACTGCCAGAAGTCCCACTGAGTCAAAGGAGCAACAGGTAAGACAAAAATATTTGTCACATACACTGTTATTGTGAGGTAGGCTATTGTAAATTGTTATATTTCTGTGTGTGGAGAGAGTATGAGAGAGGGAAAGACTGTGTGTGCATGCTAACCTTGACAAGAAATAACAGAAGCTGCTTCCTCCCTCTCTCTCGTTTCAGATCTCCGAGGCAGAGAAGAGATGATATTTAGCAGCTTTCCCACCTGCTTTCATTTCATTCATGCATATTCAGTCGTGTGTGTGAGAAAGAAAAATAAATAAATCTGTCTGCAAAGTAGCCTATTGGAAATGTATTATTGTGTGTGTGTGTGTGTGTGTGTGTGTGTGTGTGTGTGTGTGTGTGTGTGTGTGTGTGTGTGAGTAAGAGGGAGTGCTTTTGTGAGCCCGCATGTATGATGTGGCTCTTTGTGGTACCCCAATATTTTTTTGTGGCTCTTAGTCTCCGACTGGTTGGCCACCCCTGCCCTAGCGACTCTCCCTTTCTGGGTGTGAAGATCGGTGAGCGGTGGCTTCGGGCGGCCTTTAGCCAGTAGTTGTGTTTTTCCAGTCCAGTCCAGTCTACGAAATCCCTTTATGTCGCTGACAGTAATGTCCATATTCACAAAATCAAGCAAGTTATCCTTATTGATTATTATTATTTAGATCGTTTGAGCTAGCTAACATAAGCTATTCTGCCGGGAGAGAGAAAGTAAGGTGAAATGTTAAGTGAACTTGAAAGTGATAAGAGCCAATCAGTAGCTCTTATCGGAATGAAAGAACTACTGATTGGCTGGTAAGCATGCTTACCCTGGCCACATTAAACAGCGGGCTGAGGCATCGAAAAAAATAAAAAATAAATTTTCACGGATTCGAATGTACGCGAGGGAAAGCAGAGAGAGAAGTGCTTATAATGCAACGCAATGCAAGCAACCAGAGTAGGGAGTGCTTACTCCTGCAGGTGGCGCCAAAATGCCAAATCTTAATTTTTTTACCCTGCGTCACGCGAGGCCCTCCAAAGCGCGAGGCCCTGTGCCACCGCCCCAGCTAGCCCCCCCTTAAAGCGGCCCTGCTGACAGGTGTCGAGAGAACCGAAGTAAACTGGTTATACCTTTGTTGAACCCAGACTCAAGTGTCTTATTATTCTTATTCCAAGTGACATTACACGTAGTATCGTAGAAAAGCATTGACGCTCGCGATTCATTCACAACTTGAATGAACTTGAACGCTATCAATCGATCAAACAAGTCATCAAAAAAAAAGAACAATGCTTCATTATCAGACCATGACAGAATAAGCTCTAACCTGTATGAAACCTGTGCTCCAGTGGTGTAGTCTAGGTGATACGCAGGACTATGCCGTGTACCCACTAGGAAAGGCCAAGGATTTCCGTATACCCACTTAAAAATGTGTGAGGATACGTAACGGCGTTTTGTGACAGAACTTTCACTTTCATTCATAAAATTCACCCCGTCTGTGTTACGAAGCGCTTGACTTTTGGACCATTGGGACTGACTATAGCGTCATATACCATCAACGGGCGGAAACATGAAATATGTCAAAATGCAGCACTATCATGCGCAGATCAGCCTTATAACATGTCATTTACATATATATATATATATATATATATATATATATATATATATAACAGCACAGATATATTTTCATGGCGTTACGAAATCCGATGTGACAGGAACGCTGGAGAAACAGCTGTCCACTGCATTAATTAACTACATTGATGAGTCTCCCGTTCACTGCCCTCCATCAAAAATGGCACATCCATCGATAATATTACATAATAACAACTGCTAGGATTAGATTGCGAGTTGTTTTGGAATAAGTGCCGCAATACAGATAGCGTATTAGCGTCATATACCACCAAGGGGGGGGGGGGGGGGGGAATTTGCGCCTATCATGCACATATCAGCCTGTGGATTGATAACTTTAGATAGATAACTTTACATTAAATATGTCTACCATCATCCGCTGTCAAACACCACAATTTATTTTTAAATAAACATGATTGTACATCTCTGTAATCGCGCACCGATGTATTTATATGGGGAAGGCTGTGCTTGACGATTCCATTGGACTGACGCCGGGCAGAGGAACAGGACTGTCGCCCTGTGACAAACGCGCAGATATGAGTGCTCCGGTGTCTATCTGCTTTGATAGTCTAATGCAGCGGTTCCCAACCTTTTTGGACTCACGGACCACTTTACAAATCTCTACAGTATTCGCGGCCCACCTAGTGAGCGAAGCGTGTAAAGAAAAGGTCTATAATGCATTGAAATGACATTAGTACATCAGACATTAGACATGGAAATATGTCAATGCGCGGCTGTCATGCACAAATCAGCTTGTAACGTTAGACACACAGCACATCGGCATAATAACGTTTTGTTGTTGTTGTGCTTGTTATAAAGAAAAGGTCTATAATGCATTTAAATGAATGACCCATTACAACCCATTAATAATATTACCTAATAACAACTGCTCGGATTAGATTGCGGGTGCCAAAAATGCGCATCATGTACAAGTCAGACGAACGCTTGATAGATAACTTTACATACTGTATGTGTACCATCATCCGCTGTCAAACGCCACAGGTAATAATTGATTTATGATTGTACATCTCTGAAATGCTCGACTGTCATGCAGCGTTGCGTTACTGTCACGTTAGACACACCGACATAAAAGCGATTTTTGGGTTATGCTTGTTATAACCCAAAAATCGGCATACCCAAAAATGCCGGCATACAGGCCGGCATTGTAAATAAGAATGTTGTTCTTAATTGTCTCGCCTCGTAAAATAAAGGTAAAATAAAAATAAATAAATAAATAAATAATAAATAAATAAAAGGTCTATAATGCATTGTAATGCCATTAAACTAAGATAATACGATGGTTATCATAATTTTTCAAGTCTTTAATTACAAGTAATTCCAGAAAAAGTAAATGACATTTCAGGCTCGCTTCCGTATTACGAGAGCGAAAAGAACATTTCTGTAGATGTTTCGCAATGCATGCCGGAAAGGAGTCTCATGGCTCCGAATCGAATGAGGGTCAAGATTTTCTCCAAACGGAGCCATGGAAAACCCTAACCCTAACCCTAATTGAGTAATGAATTGGGACGCCACTACGGCTACACGTGAACGCGCAAAACGGAGATTAGGGGTGAAAACGGAGCCGGAGTGGTGAATTGGGATTCACCCTATGTATAAAAAGGGTTGTAATTTCGAAATGTTTGATTTGATTTGATTTAAGGATCCCCATTAGAAGCACACAGATGTACCTCTAGTCTTCCTGTGGTCCTGAACATACACAATACAGACATAATAAATGTACAGTCTACAAAAGATAAAAAGACACTCAGTCAAGCTAAGTGTCTATAGTAAAAACATAGAGACTATACTGACAATCGACATACCAATTGTGAGCAATACCGACATGTGGAATCAGGTACAATCAGCTGTACAGCAGTACAGGTATAGTAAATTGTACAACAGTACAACTAAGCTCACAAAACAAGAGAAAAACTTATAACTTGCACGCACACAGATGGGATCCCTTCTCATGTTGTCTTCTCTTCAGAACCGAAGCCCGATCTCAGAGTCTCAGAAGAACATGCGACCCAATGACATCACTCCCACCAGGAAGAGGAACCACGCCGCTGTGGGTGACATAGAGAAGTGAGTCTCAAGTCCTGGTCAGAATTATTATTATTACATTACAAGCACCATGCACACACACACACACACATATATAAATATGTCTGCTTGTATGTAGTGCATTCGGAAAGTATTCATACACCTTCACTCTTTCCACATGTTGTTGTGTTATAGACTCAATTTAAAATGAATTAAATTAAAATAATTGGCCATCAATCCACACACAATACCCCAGAATGATAAAGTGAAAACATTTTTTTTGAAATGTTAGTAAATGTATTAAAATTGAAATACAAAAAATACACCATGTCCGTAAGTATTCAGACCCTTTTCAATGACACTCTTAAAATTAGCTAAAATGCAAAAATGTCATCAACAAATGACTCAATAAGTTGAATTGAGTCCATCTTAGTGCAAGAACAATGGTTAATGTCATTTTGGAATGAATATCTTTGTTTTTATAGGGTCTCTAATTTGCATAGGAATCAATTACACTGTCAAGTAACAACTGCTGGAGCGAGGAACCAATTGAAAGAATGTCTTGACCTGACCGTAGACCCCATGGGCATGGTGTGTGGTAGTTTTGGTCTCAGTGTCTGTTCAGAAGGCAGTCGGTCATAGCTACTACTATGCCACCTTATGTTGTTCCTATTGTCTTTTTCTATTATTATTGTTGAGGAGTTGCATTGTTGAGTTGTGAAGTGTAACATTTGTGTTTAGCAGAATTGAATAAGGAAAATTGTCTGAACTCATCAACTTAGCGATGTTGCACTTACTTAAAGACCTCCAAAACTTCCCACACATCTCCAGATCGAGTAACGGTATTCTGCGTCACTCAACAGATTGTTTAGCTGGCAATTTTGTAGTTTGTTTGTTTTGGTTGGGTTGATTTCTTGAACGGAGACAGGTGACAGTTTGTGCTTGTTGTTGTTGTTGTTGTTGTTGACATCCTCCCTCCTGAGGACAACTCGGTTATATTGTTTTAATCTTCATTCACTTTATTGCCTCCACTCACATGTTCTTTCTCTTTTCTTTATGAATAAACAGTTTTTTCCTTGTTCTGCAACTATTTCTCCTCATTTATATTTTGTGAGCTGCATCATTGTCAACAGATGAACTACACAGATGAAATCATGTATATAAGAGAGTAGGAGATGAATGTAATTTAAAAATGCCATCTTTGTCCATCACACATTATATCATCACTGTGTTTAACATGGTACAATTGATAGAAAAAGAGGATTATATACATCAAACATATTTGTATTCTAATTTGTACAACCAACTTTTCTACATTTTACATTATACACCAGCAGCATAATGTGTTAAGCGTATCATACTCATTGTACATATTATACTCATAGTATTCAAAATATTACTCGAACAGAAGGTTGCCACGATTGGCACAAGTACATGTTGTGATCAGCTCCACATCTTATCTTCTATTCTCATTCGACCTGATGAGTGATTAGCCAATCACAGAGGGTTAGGGTTAGACACTCCCCTAATTCCAGTACTCCATAGAGCCTGCCGGCTGGGGCTGCCAGGACTCCGCCCCCTCGATGATCCGGCGAATCACAGAAGCAGCGCTGATCATAATATGACCAGCTGCTTGGAGGAGGGTGGAGGCAACACGGAGGGCTTCTCTGAGAGAGGAAGAACGTGAGTGAATCAGTTGAATATACAGGCAGTAATTAGTAAAAAAAAAAAAAAGTTCAATACCCCCCCTTACACGCACAAAGTCACACCATATCCTCTGCTCACCTGACGGTTTTCTTGGGCCCAAGGCATTTGAAGTCTGCACTGACTGAATACCAGCCCCTGAAGGTGGCCTTCACGCTCAGAGAACCAAAGAGGTCCTTGGGGTTCAGTCTGTACAGGTCAAAGGTCACACATGTGATGTCTTTTCCTGTCCGGGGCTTGATCTGATCTTGGGGTTTGGAGTAAGCCTTTCCCTGAGGGTTTGGTTGAGAGAAACAAGGCTTTAGTTTAGACCAGGGGTCGGCAATTAGGTTTGGCCTCGGGCCCCCAAAAAAATTAGCCACTAGATGGCGGGCCCGAACATAATCAAAGGATAATTTGTAATTAAAGTAATTGATTGTTAAAAAATGTGACACGTTCTAATGCTTTGACTTTTCTTTCGAGAAATGTACACATCGCTAGTCAACTAACACAGCTTGTTTTGAGAGCCTGCTAACAATGTAAAGTAGTGTTATAATTAACTAGGTAGCAGTCCAATCCATTTCGTTGCAGTATTAGGCTTGACTAGCGAGTTTGTGTTGTGATTCTCAACAACGTTGAAACGTAGTTTCACCCTTTTCCATAGTTTTGAATAATAAATGTGTGGACTGACGATGTATCGCAGCCTAACTTATTCTAATAATTATTTAACATACTTTTATTCTGAATGATTCCCCCCTCCTCCAGACAAGGTCACATTATTTATTATTGGATTGGTTGTTTGCGTGTCGGGTGAAGTTAGCTAAACATTTAACCTGCTAACTAGCAAGAGATACATAATGTCACTCTCCAAAGGTCTAAAGAGGAAAGTTGACGGTGAAAACAGGGCATTTAAAGAGGAATGGACAGCGAACTATACGTTCATCCTACCTGGTTTCATCAATGCAAAGCCGTTGTGTGAGACTCACATCTTCCCTGCTCACAATGTTCCCTTTCTATACATGCGAGTCATCCTTTTCCTCAATGAATGTGATAAAGACGCACAAGAGGAATCGATAGATGCATAAAAATAAAAATAAACTGCCTGCGGATTAAAGTGACGTCAATATCACCAGATATCAAGCAAATTGTGACCGATGGGAGATGCCACTTTTCACATTAAGTGAGTACCAAGCCTGTCGTTATTGTATTTAATAACCTAATTGTATTTTGTATATTTTGAATGAATGGCTTATGGCTCATTGTAATTATTATCCCTAATAGCGCGTTTGCTCTGTCGTTTCAGGAGCATAGGCCTACCACCACTTTTGCGCCGATTTTGTTGTCAATGTTTTTCAGAAAATTAAACAGAATTTGCTTTGTTACTGTTCATATGTGTGTTGCAGTCACATACGTAAACATTACGTTTGAATGATTTAATGAGCTGATGTTATTTTTTTCAAACCACACCGTATGTCGGCTATTTCAGCACCACGCCTTGTCCACCTGCTTATGATTCTCTCTGAGGTGACTCATTAACTTCGGTGCACCCCGCTGCCTGATTGTCTGTCCCTGTGTCATTCACTCTCAACATGAATAAAAGTACAATAAGCATTATTCAGGTGGTGGTAGATTCTCTATTCGGACATTATAGGCGCGGTGTGGGACTGTCGGTCCGATATTGTAAAAAAGAAAAAGAAAAAAAAAGGGGATTCTCAAAATAATCTGCTGGGCCAAATATTATTGGTGACGGGCCAGCAATGGCCCACGGGCCGCCTATTGCCGACCCCTGGTTTAGACGGTAAGGCAGAGAATTCCATGTCGAGATCCTTATGGATCACACACACACTACTTTCTTTCATTTTTTTCTTTATTTATCCAGGGAAAACTGAGACCAAGGTGTCTTTTGCTCCCTGTCTACACTATTAGTATGATTACAAAGCTACATTAAATATATATGAAATATACAACACAATAAAATACAAAACATTAATCGTAAAACTCGTTAACACAGCGTGAGCTTAGAATTATAAGGTTCTATCTCCGTTTAGGGCAGTTCAGAGATATTGAGCGTCAAAGTTTGTACATTCCATTATGTTTTGTGAGATGGAACCTTTGTATTTCATGAATTACTAACTCAAAAATGTCAACATTCAAAAAAAAAATACCACACATGCATTAATAAACACCTAATGGATCAGATTATGTACAAAACGACATTTTGACAAAAATGGAGATAGAACCTTATAATTCTAACGTCACGACAGGCTAATGTACATGCACACTGAGATACACAGATTAGGGATGAGACTACATTAGCAAAATACTCTAATATTGATACAGTATCGGGCCACAGACAACCTACAGCAGGGGGTCTCCATGTCTGGCAAGGCTCCAGGGCCATGAGGACAGTGTTGTCAGGCAGGGACATGAAGAAGTCCTCAGAGTCCACCTCAGTCCCGTCCTCCTCACACACCAGGGACAGACACATGGTGGACAGGGACAGCAGCAGAGCCTCGCACACCTGGACAGACAGAAAGCCAAGGGATATTTTCAGGAAACAGTCCAACTAAGTGAGTATGGAGTCAAATCTGTATTATGTGTTTGGTTTTTTCTCCTCAATATGTCTTAATTTGTGTTGCATATTTTCATAATCATTGTGTTTTGCATTAAGTCTCTCTCTCTCTCTCTCTCTCTCTCTCTCTCTCTCTCTCTCTCTCTCTCTCTCTCTCTTCCTCTCTCTCACCCTGTCTCTCAGCTCCTCCAGCGTGCCGGCTGTGACGCCCTTCCTGGTCTCCCTGTCTTGGGTGACCACTCTGAACGGCCGTTGGGGAGCCGACCACACACGCCTGGACACGGACCTGTGGAAGAGGAAGAGTGAAGATGATTTTCAGACCTGATGACACAGATCACTGGCGGACTCAGGGGGGGGGCAGGGGGGGCGACCGCCCCTCCTGGTGCCCCCACGGTTGAAAAACGTCTCGCTTAAGTGCCCTTTTGAGTGGCAAAAATGCCCTTTTGAGTGGCGAAATTAGAGGATGTGCCCTATTGGCTGCCCTTCCAATGGTCTAAACTTGACCATGTGCACTGATGGGGTCCCACAGCGTTGACACATTGACATTGCCGTAGTAAGACAGCTAGACACTTTACCGCAGACTGTAGATGTACAAAGCTATCTTAATGACTCTATTATAGAACAAAAAACAAACCCTCATATAGATGTACCCTGTCTAAAACATGTCTTCCAATGCAGTGGTTAGTCTTGGCTATATTATCGTATGTGATGGGTGGGGTACAAACCTAGGTCTCCCACGTGGAACATCCAAGCCTCTACCACGTGGCCAAGTAGACAGGAAGTCCTTGAGGAGTTTACAGACGAGGCTACCTCATCACCAGAGCATGATTCCAAATCCCCTCCGTTACACTAAGCCTATATCCATGGTGCTATTGAACCACTAATGAGCTTTTTTAAAAGGTAGTATTAGATACAACAATATAGATTTTTGCACAGATGATCAGATTCACGTTCTATATTCTTCGTCCTATGTTGAATGGCATGGGTGTCTTAAACCCGCTGGCCAGTTTACTGAAGCGGAGAAGTTCTCTCTCCAACGCTTCGTTTGGTATAAACGGTGGAACCCCCGAGATAGTTACTTTCCCGAAGCAGACAACATTCCCGAAAGGGGAACAGCTGGGCGTCGTGCGCAGACACGAGGATTGTCTGACGGACGTTTCACTATTCTTATCTGAGAATCTCGCGCTCTAGCACACCGGTGGCGTTGCAGGGCGGTGCAGCTTAAATAAAATACTTGTTCTACAACTGTTCCTCTGTGTCGACCTCCCTCTGTGCCTAGAGACTCTTACATCTATATCCTAGGTTTCCCTTTATATCCTAGGTTTCCCTTTATATCCTAGGTTTTTCTTTATATCCTAGGTTTCCCTTTATATCCTAGGTTTCTCTTTATATCCTAGGTTTCCCTTTATATCCTAGGTTTCTCTTTATATCCTAGGTTTCCCTTTATATCCTAGGTTTCTCTTTATATCCTAGGTTTCTCTTTATATCCTAGGGTTCCCTATCCTAGGTTTCTCTTTATATCCTAGGTTTCCCTTTATATCCTAGGTTTCCCTTTAGATCCTAGGTTTCCCTTTATATCCTAGGTTTCCCTTTATATCCTAGGTTTCTCTTTATATCCTAGGTTTCCCTTTAGATCCTAGGTTTCCCTTTAGATCCTAGGTTTCCCTATCCTAGATTTCCCTTTATATCCTAGGTTTCCCTTTATATCCTAGGTTTCTCTTTATATCCTAGGTTTCCCTTTATATCCTAGGTTTCTCTATCCTAGGTTTCTCTTTATATCCTAGGGTTCCCTATCCTAGGTTTCTCTTTATATCCTAGCTTTCTCTTTATATCATAGGGTTCCCTATCCTAGGTTTCCCTTTATATCCTAGGTTTCCCTATATATCCTAGGTTTCCCTTTATATGCTAGGTTTCTCTTTATATCCTAGGTTTCCCTATCCTAGATTTCCCTTTATATCCTAGGCTTCCCTTTATGTCCTAGGTTTCTCTTTATAGCCTAGGTTTCCCTTTATATCCTAGGTTTCTCTTTATATCCTAGGTCTCCCTCTATATCCTAGGTTTCCCTCTCTATCCTAGGTTTCTCTTTATAAAGATCATCTCATCAAATATTCAAACAAGGAAATACATGGTTTAAAGTCAGACTTCTGTAATTGGAGGTATGAAGTCAAACATAACAATTAAAATGCATTAAAGGTTAGCAGTGCAATGTTATGAATATACAGTATATATACATGTTTTTAAAACGTGTTATTCAATAACAGTACAATCATTTCAACATGCGACATGTTGCTCCGTAGCAGTCTGGGTGGACCCCAGAGGGCAGCCAGTCTGGGGCGCACCGGGGACAGGGTAGGGGGCTGTGACCACGGGGTGTAGCGTGGGGGTGCGGTGAAGGCGACTGTCTGTCCTCCAACTTCAGCTCCAGAGCACTAGGGGGAGACAGAGAGTCAGTCCGATGACTCACAGCAACACCCTATCTGACTTTTCACCCCTAATTGCATGGATCACCAATAGCCAGCCAGCCAGCCAGAAAAATATAAAGTGAAAAAGAAGAAGAAGAAAAAAATAACATATCATGTCTCATAATATACTACCGTATTTTCCGCACTATAAGGCGCATTTAAAAGCCTTTAATTTTCAAAAAAAACGACAGTGCGCCTTATAACCCGGAGCGCCTTATATATGGATCAATTGGTTAATTTGTTGATCCATACTGGTTGTACACGGCGCTCAAGGCGCTCTGTCAAAATGTTTCAGTACGACTGGTAAACTACAAAGCCGCACCGCTTGCAGCATTACGGTAATCAGTAAACACCGGTATACTGTGCTTACTCACAGTCCCACACCACAAGACCCCAAGTAAAGAAGACTAAACAGAGTTTCCGAGGGAACAAAGTGAGATTCTTGGTGCTTTCAACTTGAAGTTTTAAAGTACCCACTCGATATAATAAACAACAGTTTAACGATCACTAAACACTTATCATTTGTGTATTGGATTCATTATTCTCGTTTGCCGGAGGCTACCGGTAAGGGAGGGTTGACTTGTAAACATAGTTTCGTTTTAGCTCGTGTTCAAAAGCAAGAACTGTGTGTTCATCTAGTTATGTGTAGTTATGTGTTTTTAGCATGTCGATGTTCTCCCAGTATGTTGTCATGTTATTAAAATACAGTTTAGACCTTCGTAGCGATGTGTTTTGTTAGCTGTTAGCCGCTAGCAGCGTTTGTTGTGGTTTGGTCAGAGTCACTTTTCTCCCATTCAGTGTTTGAGGTGAACCAACACATTCAAATACGCCTGTCGTGTTCAATCTTTCTCTGATTTGAATGTATGACACATCATTTGAAAGCTTACAATCTGTAGTTTAAGCATGTGTAAAAACTGAAAAAGTACGTTGCACATTTCACCAGGAGCTGTCACATATTGGTTGTTGGTTATAATTGTATAGCCTATTGGTTGTTTTCTGGTGTTGTTTTGCTCTGTTTGTAGTCTACTTGATGTATTTTTATCAGCTGTTAAATCACCACAGCGGTTAATCCACTAATAGAGATAATAGCAGATTGAAAATGCTTGTAGCTAAATACTCTATATCTCGTGGTTGCAGCTATTGCGAATTGCTATTCACGCGAGTCAGCTGTGAATCACCGCAGGTCCTTGACGCTTGTTGCAAAAATGGATGACGAACGGCTGATACTTGAGGTGGAAAAATATATATTTTTGACAGTGGAGCAGGTAGAACGTTGACAACGCTCAGGTGGAGCTTGGACAACGGGAAGTTGACACAACACCGATGGAGAGGTGACGCAACGCAGTAGGTGGAGCTTGGGCGTAACGCAACCCCAGTCAAACGTTTGACTGCAGTATCTATTCTATGCGCCTTATAATCCGGTGCGCCTTATAATCCGGTGCGCCCTGTATATGAAAACAGTTCTAAAATAGGCCATTCATTGAAGGTGCGCCTTATAATCCGGTGCGCCTTATAGTGCGGAAAATACGGTATGTTCTTTTTTTCTTCTTCTTTTTTTTCACTTAATAATAATTTACATTTTATCAGACAGATAATTATTTTATCAGACAGTGTGAGACAATGAAAAGATCTCACCTCCACAGTTCTCAGTCAGTGACATTGTTGTGTTTTTAGTCAAAGTAGTCCTCTATGTCTATGTCAGGGTTGAGGAGGTCCTCTCCGTAGGGGGATAGGTCCATCTGGTTGAGGATCAGGTTCTCAAAGGTCTCCTCCAGGTCCGTCTCTCCAATCAGCACGGCTCCCATCATCCTCCCTCCACTCAGGACCACCTTCACATACTCGTGACCCTTAGTGCAGCGCAGCAAAAGCTCCTGGTCCTGACCCAGACCCTGGCCGTTAAACTTCCCCAACAGGACAACCTGGAGAGGGGTAGAGAAGAGAAAGTATTAGCCACACGTTGTGGGGATGATGGGTCTCAAAATAATGATAAATTATTAATATTAGAAATGATTAAAATGCATTTAACTCGTAGGCCACTATTCTTACATTCGTCTGGTCCTTACTGAACAATTGAATATATATATATATAAAAATAAAAATGTATGGAAAAAATAAAAACTTCTACATACAATAGTGGGTCTCCAGGACCAGCGTTGGTGACCAATGCCCTGCTACAGAGAAGTGACGCTCACCTTGTGACTTTTCTCTCTTGCTCTCAACGAAGGCGGTCGCATTTTTCCCTCTCTCTCCTCCCACTGTCTTGTCCTTGTCTTGTCTCTGCCAAATTGGTTCCCCCGCCCCCCCCCCCCCTTTTTCCTTTTCTTCTTCATTCTATGGTTGTATATGTACTGTTGTAAAGCGCTTTGAGTTGCATGTCATGTATGAAAGGCGCTATATAAATAAAGCTTTACTTACTTACCTTGTAGTTGAAGAACTTGGTGATGTGTGAGAAGAGTTCGAAGCAGAAGTCCAGCTCTATGGGCTCCTCCAGGGAGTCTGCTGCCATGCAGCGTGCAGCGTGCCAGCCCATCTGACGAGCCTGGGTCCACAGACGCATCTACGCAGGGGGGACGCAGATGCGTTTGTGATGTCACCACAAGGGGGACACGGACGTGTTTGTGATGTCACCACAGGGGGGACACGGACATGTTTGTGATGTCACCATAGTGTACACAGTATCTTTGTCTATCTAGGTACAGTATGTACAGTGTACATGTGTATAATGATGACTGTTTATTACACAACATAGGACCTATGAAGTCAAAGCAGCAGGTTCCCATTCCCAGGTGGAAAATTAGGTCCTATTATATTCTACTCTATTTTACAGTAAAGCGTCATAGACGTTGTCACTACAGTAACACAACTGGTTGGTCAGATATCAGATGTGCTTCAGTGAGCTTCAGAGAGGGAGGTGTGTGTAGGTGTGTGTGTGTGTGTACCTGCTGCCACATGGGGCTGGGCTCCCAGCATGCAGTGCATACATCCCCTGCTGCATACACATCTGGCTCTGATGTCATCATGTGGTCATCCACTCTCAGTCCATGGTCTTCAGCCAGGGCAAACTGGACAAACATACATCCATATGTGACACAGTCTGATCATTTGGTCCGCATGTCGGCTACCAATCGAAATGTTCTGACTTCTCTTTTAAAACACAGAACTACGTTTCAACATTGTCGAGAATCACAACACAAACTCGCTAGTCAAGCCAAAATACTGCAATGCAATGGATTGGGTGAGTAATCCCCACTGCTACCTAGTTAACTAGAACACTACTTTACATTGTTAGCAGGCTCACAAAACAAGCTGTGTCATTGATTTTCAACAACGCGGAAATAGATTCACATTTTTCGAAAGAAAAGTCTGATCATTACATCGGATCCCGACATGAGGACCAAAGCATTAGAATATGTCACATTCATTCCAAGACCATATTCCTAGTAGATATTCTATGCATCTTGCAAGTGTTTTTAATGTGTTTTATATGTTTGTTACTGTTATTGAGTGAAGCAAAAGGAACACGGTTGAGAGTCCCATAAACACGACAAAAGTTTTTTTTCCGCAACCTAGCGGCGGAGGTTGAAATTCCGAGTAAAGCAGTCTGTGAAATGAATGGTGGGACGAGTTTTTCTTTGGCTTGCTTTTTGGGGGTCTACAATCGGTCGGGTGTATATTGTTTGTATTGTATTCATTATTTTTTATTGTTCTTGTTGTAAAGCACTTTGAGACATTTGTCTGTAAAAAGCACTATACAAATACATTTCATTGATTGATTGATTGATTGATCAATAGGCAGCCGGGAACTGGGGGAGGAAAAGGGTTTTACTCCACTCTTACTTGAACATTATATAATAGATTCTGAGACGGTCTAGGTGTTTTGCTGTTTCCTTACATTGTTTCCATGGAGAAATTGATCAGTGTTGGGTATAACGCCAGTGGCACTGACGATGAAGTCACAGCCGAACGTCTTCCCATTGGTCAGTTGGACATACACTGGCCAGGATCCTGCAGGAGGGAACAGCAAGGCATAGAAAAAGAAGAGATGCTCAGTGAAAAAAAAAAATCTAACCAATTGATAAACTGATCTTAAATACTAACTACATATTTTACTGCAATAATACTACATATTCCCTTATATGAGGACGTATGCATTGCCTCCTCTCACCCATGTCAGTTATCTGTGTGGCCAGTGGGGACTGCAGAAGGTCCTGGTGTTTGTAGATCTTCTGAACCTCACACTGGTACTCCACTGCTCTGTGGCACGCCTCCTCTGCTCCTCTCATACTGATGCCCTCATGCCAGTCTGGCCCCAAGGCACTACCAGGCCCTTCTAGCCTTGCACCCCGGACTCGCCTGTCTCCACCTCAAAACACACACAATTCAGATACAGCATTCCACCATCTCTGAGCTCCTCATCACAGGGCTAGTGTGAATTATTGTAATACAAAGGACCCAAATAAATATCAAGGGTTCAACAGATATGACTCAACAGATCACTCCCCATGTTCCGCCGTAGACTGAAGACCCATCTCTTATCTTAACTGTCCCTCCTGAGACATCTACTTACCCTCTAGCCCCTGTGTACAGTTTCTCCAGTGTCATAATAAAAGAAAGGGGATTAAAAAATCCTTCTTCTATCTAGCACAATGACTGCCAATGGCCCCTGGCCCGAGCATAGATTACTTTTTCCTGCTATGACTGGTGGATAGAAGTCAAATGTATTTATTGTAAGTCATTTTGGATAAAGGCATCTGCTAAATTCCAAAAAAATTAACAATTTTAAACATGTGCAGTCCAGATGGTGTCTTGATATTCAGATAAACACGAATGAATGAATGCATTTATGAGTTAATACATTCATAAATGTATGTATTACTTCCTGCAGCAGAGCCGGGAGAGGCTCCAGCGGCAGCCCCCTCTGTGGTGTAGCGGGCCCTCTTGCAGGGAGCAGCTCTTTCTGGCTTGTCTGAGTCCAGGGACGGTATGAGGAACTGAGCTGCACCAGCATCGAAGAAGGTGTTTCCTATGGCCTTGTCCTTCACTGCCCAGATCACCTCACAACCCTCAACCTCATACCTGCACAATGTATTCCAGATTATACACTACTGTATTCAACATACATACACACTGAGGATTACATGATAAGCTCAAATCATAGAGATTGTGGAATACTATCACTGTATTATGTGTTATTTTCTCCTCACAATCAAATACATGTATTTACACAAGTGTTTTCTCAAAGTACAGTAAGTAACACACTCACACTAATTCCAAGGCAATCCCTCCGTTTCCGACGACTACGATTCTCTTTGCTTTGCATAACCGCTTCTGAAATTCCTACCAGACACAAAACAAATCCAGCGTGAGGCAAGTAAAATTTAGTCCAATAGAACAACGGCAAGGTACTGGATTCATTCAATGGAGGGAATGTGTGCTGAACGAGCACCAAGACTGGACAAGTACCTGGGCGCTGTCTGTGTCTCGTATCCCCAGCACATAGGGGTTGTCTTGGGTGAGGAGTTTGGGTCTCCCCCCGCTGCAGATACACAGCTTCTCATAATGGATCAGCAGTCCATCCACAGTCTGTAGGGTCTGAGAGTGGGAGATTGGTTAGGGTGTGTTCTCACTAGAACATTTGCTTCACTTGGAATCAGAGTTTAGGATAAAATTCGCTTTGCTCTGCGTCGTTTGGAGCTGTGAGAACGCGCATTCGAAGTCACTCCCGGAGCAAACAGCCGACGGATGCTCCGCTTGAAAAGGGTGGTTTCGCTCCGATTAGAAAGGACGCATCGAGGCTGTCCATAGAAAAACAACAGCGCATGCGTGTTGATCTGGATAAGAGCGGGACAATCAACTACCACGTCTGTTGCTTCGATTGCGTATGTTACTTCATTTACCTAAAGGGCTGTGAGAACGCAAATCAGAGAAATAATTTATGCAACAATGTTGCAAACTCATCCACTTGCTCCGGGTCCTGATTCGGACTTTCATGTGAGAACATGACCTTAATCACACATAGCCATGTAATGACAACTGGTGTCATAGCATTTCACAAACACATCCAGAAGGTGGCAGTGTTGGACAGCATTCAAGACAGTCAACCAAGTGGGGTTTTAACAAAACAACGACTTAAGATGCAATATTCAAAAGGCTACAGTACATTTCTTCAACTCTGCTACACCACCCAAGGGTGTAGTTACAAGTCCACAGCTCTATTTCCACTTGCATTGGATGACTGCTTTCTTGGTTCTTCTATAACCACATAGGGGCTGGTTCTGATATTTCACTTTCACATTTAATTATCCTTTTTACAGCAACGATGTTGGATGGGTAACCAGGCTAGTCCAGTGCAGCACACACACTGTGGGGCAAATCAGGACATAGTTTGGTAACACTTGTTTTTCTACTCACATGTTGCTGCGCCTGGAGGGCTCTCACTGCAGACTGAATGACTCTCAGATTGGGGTACTTCTCCTCTAGGACACTGGAGGGCCGCTCCTCAACGTCAAACTCCTCCAGCGTCTTAGAGATCTAAGGAGGGAAGGAGGCAGGTTTGGGTTATGGTCATTACATTTATATACTGTAGATGAGTATCACACCAGGGGAGCCACCCCTCCTAAATTTCGTTGTTTGGTACCTGTACTGTAGCAATGACAAATAAAGTCCATTCCATTCCATTCCATTTGATGAGTTTCTTACACCTTTCATCTTGGGAGCATAGATACAAATATGTACAGTATATAAACTAGTAGGCTACATACATAATCCCACAGATGTGTAGATTGTAATGGTGATCAAGCCGTGGTTTAAGTAAGTATTAGGATTAGTAGTAGTAGTATAAAACTGTATTACCCCTCATGGGGAAATTGATTCAATCATAAAAACATCAATGCCCATGTCTGTTATCCACAAACTGATGTAATAGACCGCAATGTAACACGCTGCCTAAACAACGCTCACGCCAAAACACCCAGAATCTCACTCCAGCCAGGTACCCAAAGTTGGCAGCCCTGTGACAACAGTGTATATCACCTGCTTGAAGTTGGCCACTGCCTTTATCATAGGAGCAGCTGTCAGAAGGGCCACATCGGCGGACTCGTTCTGGGACGCCAGCTGTCAAAAAGATCAAACATTTATGCTATCGACACGACAACAGTTAAAGCAGCACAGAACATGTTGCACACACTTAAACACATCTGAAGCACTCCTTCAATAGGTTGTAACTGATACACATTCTCATCATGCAAACATGGCGAGGAGCATTGCATATATTAACCGATAGCTGATTGGTCTTACCTGTTCAGCACAAGTTACACCTGCGATGCCACCACCGACGACAACAAACTTGAATGTCAGCTCTGTCTTTGCTGCCATTCTCCAGTTCAGCTACTGTAGCTAGCTGTGATGCTAACTTGCTCGCACACATGGGCAGAAGTTGAAGTCAAGACGTGCTTGTGCAACGCGTTTAGATTAAACTAGATACCTAATATCTAAGTGGCCAATGTATGTGTTTGTGTGAAAGATAAACAATACAGTGATTTGAAGCACCATGCACCTGCTAAACCCTCCATGCACTACGCACTTCCTTGTTATGAAAACAAACTACGGCAAGCCGCAAGGTCAAATGTAATTTTCGTTAACAAGAGGGACACTAGGGGGCAGTGTTTCTCAACCCTCTCCTCGGGGCGCCCCAGCCGCTCCACATATTTGATCTGTTCCACCACCAGCACACCTGATTCAACTAATCAAGTCCAAAGCAATTATGATTTGTACTTGATTAGTTGAATCAGGTGTGCTGGTGGTGGAACAGATCAAATATGTGGAGCGGCTGGGGCGCCCCGAGGAGAGGGTTGAGAAACACTGGAATAGGGATTGCCTCCCTTCAAACAGAATACAAACTGAATACATACTGCTCATATAATTTGTAGAATTCAGAAAATCCTAAATGTTTATTATTAGGTTTTTATAGTCCTACATACTTCTATTATTGGGGTTTATCGGACAGTTCAATCAATGGCTCTCTCTCTCTCTAGCAAAAAAGTGGGGCCATGCCAGTATGTGTAACAACCAGTTATAAATAGAGACTGGAAGCATCCAGACAGAAATAAAAACCATCAGAATGAGAAAAACGACAGTGTGGAAACATCCGGAAGCGTTGATAAGGCATACCCAAGCTTTCCCCATCAGCGGACAGTGGTGGGCCAATCTGTCATGTGTCCAAACAACATTACCCCCTGCCTGACAGTTTCAATTTCAGCCCCTCAGATTGAATGCACTCTCACCCTTTCCGCATGTGCCCCTGACCTGCAAGGTAGGTCATTCTTTATTTGGGCTTGGGGGATGAGGAGGAATGGACTAATGTCAACAGATGACAATATACAGTATAGAAAGGATACATAGGCCATATGATCATCTAGGTATGCAAATACTTGGTAAATATATTTCATTAGGGGAAAAGTATTTAAAAAGGAGAGAGAGAGAGAGAGAGAGAGAGAGAGAGAGAGAGAGAGAGAGAGAGAGAGAGAGATTCAAAACATCAGTCAGTCGTCATAGGCTTAATGAAAATGCCCATGACAATTATAAGTCACATGGTCTGATTCAAACAGACCTCTATATTATAGTCATGGGGGGAATATAATTAACATGGCTGTGTGTGCCAAGCATCTAATTGCCCCTGACCATGGGGACCATGAACTCTGACCCCAGTGACATAGACTCACGTCAGAGTGTGAGATATAACATCCATAGATATCCATGATTGCGTCATTTCCTAGGGTCTAATAAACTCATCAGAGGATCTCTGGTGTTGATGGAAATGCTGGACATTAGAGGGAAAAAACACACTTTTCCACTGTGGAAGGTAATTACATTACATTATCTCACAGGTGAAGTGGTACAGTCAGTGAATCACATCAGTACAAAAAACACTGATGAATCAGTAAAACACTCTACACAAAGAGATAAAGCTATTACAGTATCTGCATGAGTTTCCGGGTGATGACCTTACATTTTTCATCATCACATTTTAGACCTGTGTTTACTACTGATAAATATTCTGACAGTGATACAGTAATACAGTATGTAATGAAACGTTTGGCTATGCATATTCCAAAACTTAGCTTAATATTCTAGCAGATCTGTAAAAATGACAATATTTCCTGGTTCTCTCAGCAGTGTCTTACATTGTAAGGTCTCACTCACCCTCATGTCCCCCTCTCCCCTGGCATTGATGTATATTCTTCATTTCTGGACCTCCATACCTATTTATAGCATTTTTATGATCTGACTGGAATGTGCTATTCTTTTTCCTCTGTGTTGCTGTTAAAATACCTGTCCAACTGCAGTTATCACGCAATGATATTTAGGCCTAAATGGAGGGAATATGGTGATGCAAAGTGAGAAGTGTGCTGTCTGCATCAAACATCAAATCATGGGTCGGTGACCTCATCACAAAGTGTAATATTTCCGGAATGTTATTATGATTCTTTTCAATCATCTCATACGAAAGTCAGTAAAACGGCACCGGTCTCTAATTTCCCTTTAGGAATTGATAATAAATAGCTAAACCGTGCCTATATCTACATATTTATATAGCAACGCATTTATTCAAGAGCAAATGTGACAACCAAACAAATAAAAAATGCGCAATCGTAGAATTACTTTAGCTTATTTTACATGCTTGTGTGCATGAATCCATTGACTAGACCCTGCTGTTCATATTAGTACTGTAGATACTTGAATGATTCATAGTCATCGAGTCATCATAACTGTAGGCCTATCTATCATAGGAAACCCTCATCAATGATTAATGTTGCAGCGCAAAAACAAAATTGTTGATACAGGTGACCTTTTCTAATGACTATTCTTCAGGTGCATTAACAACATGATACAGTATGTGTTGTTTGACAC